>NW_028281137.1:997500-1089903 GCF_059751285.1 Brachycentrus maculatus
TAGTATTTCATTTTATGGAGATGTGAAACTAAAAAATAGAATACATCATAGTGTGATTATGCCATTACCTTGCCACGTTACTTGCTACATGGCTACACCATATAATCGACAGATTTATTGGATGATTCTACATACGACTACATACTTGTAGTATCTATGTAACATATAAATTTACATACGTACATCGAGGGAAGCAAAACTTCTCAACGATTCTTACTTAGTAAGCTGTAAAAAATAGTCCGGTTTTTATCTGTATTTACAAATCCTGATAAAATTCTCTCTAACTTTGTACCGAAAGCTCCATACAACAAAAGATATTAGGCCGATCAGCATCCCGTATATCGTAGCTTCATATAGCTAAAAGCATAATTTTTACGATATATTTTATGATATATACCAATATAAGAAGAAAAATATCGTTTTACTTCCTGGAAATAACGAAACACACGCGTAGCCTACGATAAAAATTGCGAAAATTTATAGTTCAACGACAGATTGAAAACGAGTGAGACCACGAGGGCTCTGTTCTTTTGCCATTCTTCGTTATGTTACAATAATTCACTTTTATAAAATACATGTATCAAAAAACAAACATTTAATTCACCTCACCGAAGATTATATTTGAAATAAAAGATAAATAAATTCAAATATAAATGTGTAGGTACCTACCTACAAATTGAACGACAAAATTCATTGACCCACGGATTTTTTTCTTTTGCATATTTATACCTATGTATTTAAATTAAATGATTTGTAACGCTATAATTTTTTAATTATATTTGTATATATATATATATATATATATATATATATATATATATATATATATATATATATATATATATATATATATATATGTATATATATATATATATATATATATATATATATGTATATATATATATTTATATATATATATATATATATATATATATATATATATATATATATATATATATATATATATATATATATATATATATATATATATATATATATATATATATTGAATGTGTTAAAAAAAAGATAGAACAAATAAGGATCGTAGTGTCAAACCACACTCGACCATTTATGGTGAAAAATCATTACAGTACAGCTACAGGTTTTTGTCACAAATCACAGCCGACTCGAGTTTCACCAGATTCAACTTGTTTAACAGTTAAGTATAGGGTATAGGCTATGTGCTCGTAAGTATCTGTCACTACTTATGTACATACTGTCTTATGTTTGTGACCATGTAGTGATGTGTATGTAACGTAGCTACGTATGTCTAGTTGGAGATTACTATTTTACTTTTGTTACTTTACTCTTGTTGCTATTTTTACTAAAATGTGTTTCGTGGTATAAGAAAAGAAATATTTTAGGTTTTCAATGTGGTTTTTAGAACCTCCTTAGCTTTTCACACAATCCATCTGACCAGACCGGCCTAGCGACTCTGGCGACCAGGGCGGACCGATGGAGTCGCTACTGTCTCCGAGGATTATCTTAACGATTCCAATCATGTGATTTTATTGAAGTCAACGGTAAAACGTCCGAGTTTATTGTTGATCGGATAAAAGTATAATTGTTGCCGACGAGTACCCGAGTACTCTTTACGGAAGTAGAAACTTCACTTCGCGGGGAGTGACGGCGGCGAGAGAAAATATACTTTTATCACAAAGAACGGATACTTTCTAAACCAAATGTAGAGCACTCATAATTCATAATGAGGGACTCGATATTCGGAGTGTTCAGACACTTTCAGTTTCGCGCGAATGTCAGCTAACTCGCGAATTACATCTAAAATAATCAATTCAATTTCTGAATTAGTTAATAGAAGATTAAACGAGCTTTTAAGTATTAAATCAAAATATATATATTTTAAACAAAATTATACATAATCCTGCTTTAAATATTTAATATAATTACTATATAATACACTTCCCATATTATTTTTTTCAGAAAAACCATATAAAATCATAGTTTTCAACTCGTGCCTTGTGTTTTTAAAAATTTACACATTTATTTTTCTAGCCTCCCACGAGTATACTGACGTGGTTAACGACAAAACCCGTTCACTGGTCAAATAAAATAAAAGTGGAAAAAGAGTATATAGTTATCGTTTAAATACATAGTTATTGTTTTATTATATAAAATGCAGTTTCACAAAGAAATGTCACTACAAGGCTAAAATCAAATAATGTTTAAAATAATACCAAGGAAAATGGACGTAGCAGAAACTGAAAAAAAACATAACCCTAGTAGTAAAATATTCGTTTTATATTTTGATATTTTCTATTTCTTTTCTTTCCTCTACACATTTGTTTGGTTCGTAACTAGGAATTCACGTTTCGCATTACACTATTTGGTTTCGTCCTCGTTCGGACGTATAACGTATGGAAATCGAGGTTTTCGCATGATTATAGGAATTTATTTCAGGAACTGCATAATAATTGAAGCCTTAATACCGCGATTCAGTTTATGAATAAGAAATTCTTATTTACCCTGTGATCAAATTTAAAACTGACCGAGTACGTAATTTTTTAAGGAAATTGTAATTTCCACTTTCTACACTTTGATAACACTTTTGCATTGATATGCTATAACTTATGCCAAAATCTTTTCGTTGTTGACTACTTACGTAAACGTATAAATAATTTTAAAAATAATTAGTTTGAAACGGTAGCGTGCCGCTATGGAGGATTAAGTAACACTCGCGGTATGCGCTCTCGTATTTACGTGTTGATATACTCGATACAATATTATGCATTTCACTATACGATATTAAAATAGCTCGGTTCCGGGCTAGTCGGGTGGATGAATTCGTGTCTGCTGTTCTAGTCCTTCCATGTTCACAAGTTGTCCAGCCCGGCTAAGTCTGTCGCGACACATCGCATCCTTAAAATATTTATTTATTTATTTATTTTATTTATTCGGGAATTGGTGAGCTTATTTCGGGTTAAAGGGGATCTGATAGTGCTTAACGAACCCCACCTATATCGTTACTCTCGCCATCTCGTCATCTCGTCATCGCCACCACCTTAACATCGCCATTACTAAACAGAGAACATCCCCATTTAGAATTTCAGTTACAGACAAAACATACGCAAAAACACGTGTTAGGTAAACGGATCAATTTTCCAAACATTACCTCGATGTGTGTTCATTGTGTGCGGATTAAAATAAGATGACCACGAGGAGGTACCTATCGACCATCATCAGGTGTATACACCGATATCTTAGTAGACCAAAAGATCGGTGATCGGTAGTTTAGCTACGATAGTAAATTTTAAAAAAATAAGCATATACTTATACATAAACATGCGCCATAGATACAAAATTCTATTGTAGAATATTTTTTTATTCATAATAAAAATTATTCTACACTAACTCTAGATTCAAAACTATAGTTTTGAGAATAATAATAAACATTTTTGTATTATTTCAAAAATATATGAAAAAAACTTTTAGCAGTAATATTGGGGGCTTTTCTTAACATACAACAAAGGGCTATTTAATTAAACTGTGAAATATGAATCTCTCGATAAAATTAAGGGGAAAATTATGGAAGTGATTAGAATAGATGTTGTTGTAGTTTTTTCTTACTTATTGTATCTGTAGATATATTTAAAATCATTTAGGGGTAATCGGGGAGGTTTTATAAAATCACAGTAAAAGTATTTAGCATTTTTTCGGTGTAGGATTTTAATAATTTAATATGATTTTACACCCGTTAAAAACTTAATAAAAACTTTATTTTCGGAACTTAATTAGTATTTATAAGAAATAAACAATCATAACTCCTTCCACCTTTATTTTGGCCAGCGACCAAGTTTTATTTAACATTGTTTTTTTAAACAGTGAAAAAAAGCTATTTAGTGGTTTTATTTCTTTTATGAAATGAGTTCCTCCAAGAAAATTCAGTAGCAACTTAAACCTAATAATATTTTGTTATGGAAAAGATTATTGAATAAAAATATTTATTATCAAGCGGTAAATAGTTGAAATGACACTCGGTAACTCTGATACATACATATTATGTAGGTCGGAACGTTAATACAAAGGAGTAATAAGATTTTAAAATTATCTAAATGATTTATCCAAAGTAGTTCAAGGCTCGGTGAACTCTACTTAGTCGTGTGGGATGCAAAATGATACATTTGAATATTGCGTGACTTCTCGGTGCAATATTCGGCGGCTGCAGATTTTTGTTTAACGCATAAACTCTCAAAATCCCTTTGTTTAGAAAACCGGAAATGAATAGACGTAAATAAATAATATTCCGTTCAATTCGACTCATAACAATAATTTCGTGACGTGTCTCGCAGCACTTGGCGAAGGAAGTCGTACGCGTCGTCTCCGTCACAAGGCAAACGGTTGGAAACATTTTAATCTTACGTTTACCTAACCTTTGGCTAACCGAATACAAAACGTACTAACCTCCTTCCTTCGCGATCCTTGGATTTTTAAATGTCCAGTGGCAAGCCTCAGATCATTATCTGTTTTTTTTTTTAAGTGAGTTGATTACATTTAATCGACTCACAAAAAAGTTTTGTACTGACATTTCTTCATGGAACTGCATTTTTTATAGTAAATAAACAACTATTTAGTTTTTCCACCTTTATTTTATTTGATCAGTGGCCGGGTTTCGCGGTTACCGACATCACCAATCTGATGATGCCGGTAACGACTAAACACGGTCATTGTTCGAATGAAATAAAAGTGGGGAAAATATATACATACTTATGTAGTTGTTTTATTTTACAATCAACTCGCAACTAAAATCGTCATCTTACCATTAACTACTTAGTATTAACTACAACCGGGCAATTTCAAAATGGCAACTGATGGAAAATCTAAATTGAAATGTTTCCTTATTCTGTTAAAAACTAAATTGTCGAGTTTGAGTAAAGGAAATTGTTTTGTATGTGTTGCGTGAAATGAAGGATACCTACCTTCCCATAGGAATGTTGCGGAGCGCTCCAGTGCGTGGTCTCGAGCTGCGCGTGCTGCTGCAGGCCCTGCTGGTCGCTGGTCCACTCGGCGCGGCGCACCGTGGGCGCCATCAGGGGCGCCGCAGCGGCGCCGGCCCCCGAGCCGGCCTCCCGGCGCGCCAGCATCGCCGCGCTGGGCGGGTCGATCGTTCGCTGTACTCGGCTGTGGCGGCAGCTTCGGCTCTTCGCTCAGTATCTGCGAGATAACAGCGCGTAAGTCTTTCGCTACATATTGTCATATTGTCCGACCCACGAAGAGCGGAAGGTTCGACAGAAGACGACTATAGTGTCGAGGACATCCGAAGATTCCTCCTACACGCGTTGGGACATGAGACAGCGGATCATAGATTTATCTAACGAGTTACGACATGTAAAGTAACATAAAACAAACACAGTATAGATGCGACATTTATCGTAAAAATACATTAAAGTGTAACAATTATCAGCTGGTATTATAAGCCAGGTCCAAACATGGCCCAGATCTTTATTCTCTGGGATAAAAACAATTTCATATTTTATGGGTTTTTCCGATGACATTAGTAAAGATTAGTAACTGATTTTAAAATTCTAAAGTGGTTAGACACAAAAGTCCTTAGTTTAGATCAGAGGTTCCCAAACTTTTTGTCTCGTAGACCCCTTGCCATGTTTTTCGATTTTGGGTAGACCCCCCCCCCGCCTTACCTGATATTGATTTTTAGCAAATTAATTAACTTCAAAAGTATTTTTGACAGCCGATATATGTAGTGCTCACTTTGAAATATTTAAATTTATAACGGTAGTGATTTCACTATATTTATAGTGAAAATTAAAAAGCACACATGTTAGGTTTGATACATTTATTCAATAAATTCAAATTAAAACATAGACCCCTTGCATGTTTTCGTAGACCCCTGGGGGTCGTTGTAGACCACTTTGGGAGTCGCTGGTTTAGATAAATAAATATACAGTATGTATGTATGTATGTAGTTGACGCGTTTGGAATCGACCTTCTGGGCGACGCGCGACGATTACATAGGAAAGTAAACTTTTTAACTGCATAGTGTAGATAACGTTACTTTACTTATGGATGTTTATTTCTAATGACTTAGGAATTATAAAACCAGTTATCGGTTCGTATTGTCTGGAAGTTAAAATTACCGAAAAAAATATAAATATTCGTTTTTACCAAACAGAAGTAGAGTTAATCACTACATAGTTAAAACGTTAACTTCCACGCGTATTCAATAGTGTCCCGGTATCCCATACGAAAGTTGAAGCGTAGGCCGTGTAGATAACTTTAACTTTAATTTTATTCGGCAAAAAACAAATACGAATTAATTTTCTTTTCGATATCATTAATTTCCTGACAAAACTGATGGACAACCGTTTTGCAAAGTCGTTAAACATAAAAGTTCAGAAGTAAAGGTAAACTTACATTCGGAAGATATTTAATAAAAGCTAATAACACAACGTAGACAACGCGTTATATTTTCACTATAATTCTAGCCTTGGACTCGGTCCAGTCGAATCTTGTAACACGTCCATAGCCATCTAGGCAAGATTGTGGCAATACAAGACAATGTTTTCAGTTCTTCCGTTCTGACCTCGAGGATTTTACGATTCTGAAGTTAGGAGGAAAGAACAGATGAAACTCAACCCTCGAACACCAGTTGAAGGCCTCAAAGACTTCAGACAAGTCTTATAATATAATTTTTATGCTCGAACTTTATGTTTTACATTTTGTCATCAGTATAATAAAATCTAAATTTACACTGCGATGTGTTATGTGCTACCTTTTACAAATTGTTTACAATGGAGATATTTTTAAGAAGGTCATTATTATCACAGCTGTCATAATAATATTACTTACCTACTTACACTTTTCATTATCTACCAAATTGAATTCTAATATTTCTCCACAGCTGACTATTATTGTTAATTGTACGAGAACATATAGATGAGATTCAAACGATATAAACGGGACAGGTTTTGTACTTTTGTTTGGTTTTTATGCGAGACGTGAAGTATTTTCTTAATTTTTTTACCCAGAAGTGACATATAGGTTTCTATATAAATCTGAGTAGTCAGTCGATAATTGTATACATATTAAGTAGTTCGCGATGTGTACTGGTTGGTGTAACACAAAATAAAAGAATCAGTCCTACTTCCTAGTGGGAGACAACAAATAATATCGTCCCACGGATTAACTCACCTAACACTAACAGGCGTCGGGCACAGCAGTCATTTGGTGATGGACTATGAAATAACATTGACGCGAAGGTTATGCGAATTTAATATTCTTCGTTATAATAATAAGGCTCAAACAATGTTACGGTATAAAGCATCGGAGTAATTATGTACCCAGACATTATGTAGTAATAGACAGTGAACAAGAGAGCTACAGTGCTCGTAGCATCTTCAGGGTTTCACGGCCACGATTGCCGAGTCGAGTCGATGACTTCATTTTCTGTCGATTCGGAACGTTGCGGTGCATTCACATACACCATACACATGTAACCTACTTAAACAAACACATCAATCATCTTAACAAATCGTAATCGCAACCAACCCGGGAGCTGTTATTCACCGAAGAGAAACGAACTGACATTCCTATTCTTCATTTTAATTATCATTCACATATTGTGATATCTTATATTATATCCTAAGGTTAGTCGCGTACTATCCTTACAGGTAATATTGACATGGACATGACCATTTGTTCTCTGTTGTTGCACGTGGAGCGCCTTCCCGGCTGCCGGTGCGCGGTGTTGCGAGTTACGGCGAGAGATTGATTTGGGCAAGTTTCGGTGTTCGTGGGCCGCGGAGGCGGCCAGGCGCCCCCGCAGCGCCCGATTGCGGTTCGAGGCTGTGTCCCGACGACTTCGGGCTCCGGTACGACGAAAGGGGACACCCGAAGTATGGCGGCGTGAGGTTAGCGCGATTTTACAACTAAAAACTAGCGAGAGTGAATCACTTTCATTGTGTGTAATTACCCGACCCTGCACACTATTACAGCTCTGCGCACGCGCGTGCCAACACAAAAGTATTGGAATGTCAACAATGCTGTAGAAAACTAATTACCTTTTTTTAATAATCATTTTAATTTTAAAGAAAGTGATTTAATACGAGAAGAGTTTTGCAATAATTCGTTGTACCAAATGGCGTTACTCCAATTATGGCCTATTATGACGCTGTGATGATCCCTTGTCGCTCGTCTGTGATCGTTCCTTGTCGCTCGTCTTATTTTATTCGATAATCGTTAGAAAGAAATGGATGAATTATTTGACAGGATGTCGAAGTGAAATACAATGAAATAGAAAAATATAGAAAAATTATATACTAAATACCATACAGTAGGGATTCTTGCCTCTTATTGCCTTATTTACTAAAGCACATTTACGTGGGCGAAACATCGACTACATCGGAACATTTGCCTTTTAAGATTTCTCCGTCTGCCTTTATAATAACACGTCCGTAGAATCTACACAAGCAGGTAGACACGTTACGTGCAATTATTGAAATTATTCAGCATTAAATTAAATATACTTTTGAAATAACTTCGTGCTCGACTTGCTTTACAGACTAAAACAATAGGCAATCAAAAAGTGAACCGAAATAGTCTTAAATATTTATTATAACGCCACGCGAACAATGCAAGAACTCTCTTCTTTTCACTCAAAACTTGTCGCTCTTCCAAATAATTCAATCAAACTCCATTTAACGTTTTCATCTATTATTATTTATATTATATTAACATCGATAATCGTGATAATTTAATAAACCACCACATACAATTAAACTCTCATGAAAATATTCATAAAATGCCTTTGTGTTTATGGCATTTTACAAATGGTAAACATAATAATATATTTATGTTCACCATTTGTTATGGATAAAAAATTATACATACAAGAAGTGTTTTTTTAGTGAAAATTTTCTAAGGAGAATCGTAGTGTAAAAATGAAAACAAAATTGAGCTTGTGTCGCAAAGTGAGACCGTCGAGAGAAACCCGGGTTTAGCAACATGCCAATAATGTATCAATCCATTTATAGAACTACGGGTCGTCAGAAGGCCCCGTGGGCGGTGCTCGGTTCCTACTGCTGCGAGCCACAGTACGCACATAACCGTCACATAATGTACCTTCTACCTACCAACCTACTTATATTTATTAGTAAATACGCATTGATCAATAAAAAGGAACACTACAATTATCTACTTATATATATATATATATATATATATATATATATATATATATATATATATATATATATATATATATATATATATATATATATATATATATATATATATATATATATATATATATATGTAATAAAATAACTAGGTACCTACCTATACATTTTATTAAGTACTTACAAAAAGTACCTACATAAAACAGTTCTACCACCAGATGCCGCATGCGTCGCTCAGAATTAAACAAAAGACTTCCGATAATATTATTAACTGTCAGAATCAGATAGATAGATAGATAGATAGATATAAAAATTATTATAAAGATAAATTAAGAATAAACTTTAATTACAAAGCAACACATTGTTTATTTTATTATTATACACCCACTTTACATATTATTTACACTTAATTTTCAAAAGGAAAATATTACCACGTTATAAAACGACAATTTTGTTAAATGGAAATGGATTATGAAACATTAGATGTATTAAAACAATTACTACAATATGTTCGGAGTGAGAGAGAAAAATTAGAAGATGATCAAAGAAAACGATTAGAAGATAATCAAAGAAGACGTGGAAATCTAAGAACTAGTGATAAAATTAAAGATAAAAGTCCATGTAAGATTTGTGAAAAATTAAATAAGGGAACTCGATATCACCCTGAAGCAACATGCTGGTTTAAAACAAAGGACGATGATAAGATTAATAATAAAAATGAAGATTTACAAATCACACAGAAACAGTGCTTGAAGAATGAAAATAAAAATAATGTGGAAAAAATTTCTACAAAATATAAAATAAAATATACTCCAGAAAAGAAGAATTTCGAAGCAGATTGTATGAGCAGGAATCCAGTATTAGAATCGAAGGAAAATGCAAATGAACAATTAAAAGTTGTAAATTTGGTTAAATTAGAAGATATTTTAAAAGATCAGAATAAAAATGAAGACATACAAATAACACAGAAACAGTGCTTGAAAAATGAAAATAAAAATAAAATAGAAAAAGCTTCTACGAAAGATAAAATAAAATATACTCCAGGAAAGAAGAATTTAGAAGTAGATTGTCTAAGCAGGAATCCAGTATTAAAATCGAATGAAAATGCAGATGAACAATTAAAAGTTGTAAATTTGGTTAAATTAGAAGATATTTCAAAAGATCAGAATAAAAATGAAGA
Organism: Brachycentrus maculatus; assembly: GCF_059751285.1. Taxonomy (NCBI): domain Eukaryota; kingdom Metazoa; phylum Arthropoda; class Insecta; order Trichoptera; family Brachycentridae; genus Brachycentrus; species Brachycentrus maculatus. Next base: position 1,007,830 of record NW_028281137.1, read on the forward strand.
CATACAAATAACACAGAAACAGTGCTTGAAAAATGAAAATAAAAATAAAGTAAAAAAAACTTCTACGAAAGATGAAATAAAATATACTCCAGGAAAGAAGAATTTAGAAGTAGATTGTCTAAGCCGGAATCCAGTTTTAGAATCGAATAAAAATGCAGATGAACAATTAAAAGTTGTACATTTGGTTATATTAGAAGATACTTTAAGAGATCTGAATAAAAATGAAGGAATTCAAAAGAAAAAAACAAATGGATTGAGAAAAACTGTGTCTACTTTAAAAGGGTCAAGAAGAAAAAAAAAATACAAAAAAAAGAAAAAAAAAGAACGAAAAAAAAGGAAAAAAAAGGAAGAAAGAAAAAAAACAAGAAAGAAAAAAAAGAAGGAAAAAAGAAAGAAAGAAAAAAAAAAAAAAAAACTTTATCATATCACTAAACTTATACAAGAAGATGATCCGGAGGACGAGTGAAAATTTTACTATGAATTTTCATCCCCAAGGGGGGAGATGTAATAAAATAACTAGGTACCTACCTATACATTTTATTAAGTACTTACAAAAAGTACCTACATAAAACAGTTCTACCACCAGATGCCGCATGCGTCGCTCAGAATTAAACAAAAGACTTCCGATAATATTATTAACTGTCAGAATCAGATAGATAGATAGATAGATAGATATAAAAATTATTATAAAGATAAATTAAGAATAAACTTTAATTACAAAGCAACACATTGTTTATTTTATTATTATACACCCACTTTACATATTATTTACACTTAATTTTCAAAAGGAAAATATTACCACGTTATATATATATATATATATATATATATATATATATATATATATATATATATATATATATATATATATATATATATATATATATATATATATATATATATATATATATATATATATATATATACATTTACATACGTGAAAATCATTTGCAAAATTATGTTTTAACCAATTGCATCGTTTACTGTATTACAGGTAATGCATTACGAGTACAATACACATAATGTGGAATTTATTGTACCTCTAAATACTTAAACCAATCGCGGTAGAAAACCTGTGATTGAGAATTCTAGTGAAAATAAATAAGTTCATAAGTTCGAGATAAAAAACTCTATTGTAAAATAGATACTTTATTGTAAAATTTAATAAAATTGAATATAATTTAGACTGATAAATTCGTTTTTCCTATAACTAAAGTGAATCCCGGATTTTACGTCTCCGTATTTAACATTTTCCCGCCAATTGCGTGTAATTATTTCAGTCCCGATATATTTTCGTACGTTCATTACCCTCATGTACTGTCATTTAATTTTGGCCTCGATCTGTAACGCTTCTTTTTTGACATTATTAGCGATCATCGTTTACGTGCAGTTTTTATGTTTTTTGTTTGTTTTATTCGTTGTCATTACAATTTTACAAAAATTAAATTCAAAATGTTTTTTCAACACCCCCAATCTGTACGTTCCCTCCATTTAGGTTTTTGTATGCAAAAAAACTAATTCACATAATTTTTTGATTTCATCAAAAAAAAATCCTCAGCCCCTTAATAAACGTAAAGTAGGGGTATAATACTTTCGTTGTATAACTTTTCATATAATATAACTATATACCTGCAATATATCACCGTATCTGTGCTGAATACAAGAGAAGGCCAAGAGTATTTAAATTATTTTATAACTAGAATAAAATAACCACGTATTTTTTCCACATGAATTTTATTTGACCAGCAACCGGGTTTCGTCGTAACCGACATCATCAGACTGGTGTGAGTCTAGACAAAATTCTATGTTACATTCACAACAACTGCTGCGGAGTTAGTGAAGACGAAGGTCCGGATGTTGATGTATCGTGGCACTAGGTTCCTGTTCCTGCACTCCATGTTAATCCACAAGTATTGTCCAGTAAGTTTTACCACGTAATTTAAACGTTAATTTCCCGTGGAATCGACACCCCGGTATTTCAGCAACAATTAAGCAACTTAGACAATGTTCTGGAAGACGAAGAATCCCGATTTTCTTGGTTGCACAACTGAAGAAAGTAGTTTAGAAGATTCCAGGGTTCCGCGATCACAAGGCCACGGAGCGGAAACATAATACGCTATATTATAGCGGCATGATCCCATACTTCCGGTGTTCCGAGAGCGCGAGAAGTAGAACAAATGAAGAGTTCTATTTTTCTTAGAGCATAATAGTTTCGTATATTACTTACATGCAAATAAACATTATATTATGCACAAATCCATAATTTTCTCGACCGAGATTATTATCAGATCGCGAAAAAAATGTATTTCACTAAAAACATCAACGATCGGTTAAACGCGAAACCAATTTCGAGATAATTATTTTTATCACTCGCACAAACATATTATTTAGTTGCCTACTGCAGATTGACTAGATTATACATGTGCGCTACGATGGCGATGCGCAGATCGTGTGCTCGATACGAGTGGAGTATCATGTTTGTACGTACCTCACACCTAGCTGCATGTCTATAACGCTAGGTGTGTTATCACTAACCGGCGACTAACCATACGCATACTACACATAACAGTATGTTAATTTACTATTAATCAGATTATAGAGCCAGATTTAACACGTCTCGAAGCAGTCGGTTTTGATCGGCGAGTTTGAGTCGGTGGATGAAAAGTCAGTATTTAGATTTATTGTGTGAATGAAAACTGAAAAACGGAATTGTACCGCATGATGGCGCCCTGCTCCTCTAGTCGGGGCGACCTAACTTCGCTCCAGCGTGTCAGGGTATGAATCGGTTAAAAGAGTATATGTATTTATTATAAAATGTAAAATGAGAGTTAAACGAGCGATGAGTGAACGAAAACGACTGTTGAGAGAGGAAGGAAGGGTAAAAATTACTAATAATTTACAGATATTTTTTTTTCTGGAAAGAAGTCAAAAACTCCTGTAACCTAAATGAGAACGGATGTATAAAATCGATTGCAGCGAAAGACGAAAAAATGGTGACGAATAAAAAAGAAATAAAAGAAAGATGGAAAGAGTATTTTGAGGAGGTGCATGAAACTCGTGCTATGAACATCATTAGTGACGTAAATGCATTTCTTCAAATATGTGTGAATTCAAGGGAGATAGGTATGGAAATATTTTAAAATGGAAAAGCTGTAGAATTCGATAATTTTGTCTCAGAATACATCAAGAATGGTGGCGGAATAGTTCTCACTTGGTTGAACAGACTCTTTAACCGGTGTCAAGAGGAAAGTTATACTCCCGTCGACCAATCGATGGGAGTAATCAATGGAGGAGACCAATCTCCTCCTTTAAAGAAGGGCAGTTATAATACCTCTCCACAAGGGAAAGGGTTCTAGGGTGGGAAATGGGAAGTACAAAGCTAGTGTGCTGAGTTTTGCTGGTAAGACGTATGGAAGAATCTTTATAGTAAACCATAAACAAAATACTAAATGTGGGTTGTTTAGAGTGAATGGGAAAGGGTGTACCTACTGATCAAAGTTTTGCTTTGCGCAGTGTTAGATTAGTTTTTGGCAAAAACCAAAAACTTTTCTGCGCATTTGTGGACTTGGATCGAGTTGAAAGAACGACGCTGTGGAAGCTTTTATCTGAGTATGGAGTAAGCATTCTTAAGCAAGCTTATCCAAGCCATTGCAGCCTTGTACGGGGATAGCACTGCATGCACTGGGGTAAATGGTTCATTTTTATCTTGGATTGGTATTTCTAACGGTGTAAAACAGGGATGTATAATTTCATAGCTGTTTAATACATACCTACTGTCTGCTGCCTTTTATATGCTGATAATGGTGTGCTTCTTGCCGATAGTAAAGAAGATCTGCAGCTGGTGTCAAAGGTGTACAATGGAAAGTAATTTGTTGATGAATGTTGACAAATCCAAAGACATGGTTTTTGAAAGAGATTATTGCAGATAATGGTAAATGGGGAAATTTCGGGACAGGTAGACGATTTCGTATATTTGGGAAATATGTTTTCTAGGGATGAAAATATTCATAATGATATAGAAAGGAAAGTGAATGTTGAGAACAGACTGAATAGTGCACTGAATTCAGTTATAGTAAATAAAACCCTATCAGCGAAAGCTAAACGGGCAGTAAACAAAGTATTGAGTATTGGTTCCAAACCATATGTATGGAAGTGAATAATGTATGGAAGTGAAGCATGGAGTTGGCAAAAGAAGGATAAAAGTAGACTGGATGCAGTCCAAATGCGTTATCGCAGAAAAAACGTTGTATGATAGAAGTTCGACCATTCGACCATTATAAGGAAAAAATGCAAGGCTGAGATAAGAACTATCGATAAAATTAAGAAAGGTGTATTGAGGCGAATGTGGTTGGAATAGAAGCAGAGGAAGACCGAATAAAACTTGGTATGATCAAGTATTTCAAATAAGTACTTGAAAGTGGTCAAGTCAGGAGCCGGAATAATCAGCGGGTATGTATGAGGAGATGCATGAATGTGGAAGAGGCGAAGAGGTTGCAAAGACCTATATATATATATATATATATATATGGTATATATTATGTACACATATATGTGTATGTATTTATCCAAGGCATCAATATAAATAAAAGAAAACAGGTCTTTTCTTTAAAAGTTTGTTTAAAATAGTTATTACCTAACTATTAATGGTGCCAATCATTATTTGGTGATCTTATATTCGTTTTGTGTGTCATCTTGTAAATGTGCATTTTCCTCTTTTTTTCCACAGATCGTGATTCTGTCTCGGCTTCAGCCATACGTAGAGTGGGCTGAAACTCCCCTTCAGAGGGGATAACTAGTAGGGGAGAGTGCCCATGGATGGGACGTTTTTGATTTTGCCTCTATAGTTCTTCTCTGTAAAATTAATCACAAAAAGTAAACGTGGTTTCTCTTTATTCAATCTTTTAGCTACAAATATGCCGTACTTTGTTTTCTAAAAAAATTAACCTAACTGCCTGAAAAATCGATTTCAAATCATGTCCTAAAATGTCCCATTCATAAACACCCTCCCATGAGAGGGACACCAGTATACCATGAATAGGACAGTAATTAAAATGCTAGATTGATGGAATAATTCTATTTTAAAACAAAAATCATCTGTAGACACTTTCGTATAATACGTAGACACATGTAAAAGAAATTTTATTTAACATTTTTGGCAATTTTTTTTTTCATGGGCCACAAAATTTACATTTAAGCCATTGCATAAAACTTTATTGATATTCTCCTTCACATATGTGACACTTATTATCCTCCTTTCCTTTTGTTTTTGTCAGTGATACACCTTCTATTTCAACTGATTTATCTGAACTGATCTCTGTCATCACTCATTGAAATATTTTGTTGAAAACTGAGTTTTTTTTAAAACTCTTTTAGCGTTAGGCTTATTTTATGGTCTATCTATAGGTTTTCATTTTCCATTCTTCAATAATTGTATTTTCAAAAACTTGTCCTTTTCTGAAGTGTCAGATATTATACTTGATTTCCCCTTACTGATTTATTTCTGTACTGTAGAACATATTCTTCCAGCTGAATTTAAATACGTGGAAAGTATTTCTTCTCGCTTCAGACTGAACTAACTAACTAAAAAAACTAACTTACTATCACGCCGCTTCCCCGCAGGGATAGGTAGAAAGAATATAACGCCACACCACTCTGTCTTTGCAAACATTCTTTTCGCCTCTTCCACGTTCATGCATCTCCTCACTCATACCCGCCGATTGTTACGACTCCAACCTGACCACTTGCAACTATTTGGCTTACCTGATCGTGCCATGTTTTTTTCAGTCTTTCTCTGCTCCTTTTTCCAATAACATTCGCCTAGTAAATTTGTTTAACCGTTTTATCCTCACTCATTCGTTCTACATGTCCAAACCATCTCAACACATTTTTCTTAATTTTATCGATTATGCTTATTTCAGCTTTGCATTCCTTCCTTATTTCACTATTCGAATATCTATCATACATCGTTTTGTCGCACATTCTTCTGAGAGATCGCATTTCGACTGCATTCAGTCTACTTTCATCCTTATTTTGCCAACTCCATGTTTCACTTCCATACATTAGAGTTAGAACCAGGACTCCGTTATGCACTGCCAGTTTAGCTTCCGCTGATAGGCTCTTTTATTTCCTATCAGCCTTTACTTGTTTGACATGTCTATAAAGAGAAGATTTTCCTATTGCATATGTCTTTGCAACCGACCTAATATTTTGCTTTTATTTAAAACCTCTTCTACAGCAGCTTCAATTAGAACGTTGGTGATTGATGGTTGGTGAACGATGCCGTGTTTTTGGCATTATAACCTAAAAACAATATAATGTTTACAATGCGTGTAATACAAACGAGTACAAACGATTTTTAATATAAATTAAAAGTATTCGCCATGAATGGGGCAATTCCCTTGAGTGGGACCGTCCCATTCATGATCACTGCGCGCGTCCCATTCAAGAAAATGCGTGATTTTTAGAAAAATAGATAAATCGATACATTTATTCTAAAGTAAATTTGATGAAACATACTTTATAATATCCTGAGAGAACCAACTTAAATAATTGTATTTATCAATCGCAGCACTTATCATAACCTATATGTACAAACAAAATCAAATTGCAATATATAATTTACTTTTTGACGCAAAAAAATTGTAACACGTCTTACTCGCTTTACTGTCAGTCGAGAACTAAGGTTTGAGGATTAATCTGTCTAATATCGTAGCGTTAATGTTGGGTAATTTTTTATTTTTTTTTGTAATAATAGTTTGGGCTGGAGGACGATTGTCCCATTCATCCTCTGTCCCACTCGTGGGCACTCTCCCCTACACACGATTTAGTTCATCTGCCGGTTCTGGATGTAAAGTACGAGTCAGTGTTGGTCGGCAGCGTGGAGCGTGGAGCGTGGAGCGTGGAGCGTGGAGCGTGGAGCGCGGAGGAAGCGATAGGTAGGTCGGTAAAGTGCGGGCGCGGTGCTTGCAGCTCGGCTCGCACTCTCGAGACCACTTTTTTCCTTCTGAACAAGCTGTTCAGCTTTTATCGGCTGGCAGATGGTGACTAGACCAGCTTCTTCACGAGTGAAAACATTCAATTTTATAGCTCATGTATTTCAACAAAATATCAATATTATAAATTGCAAATAGCCAATTTTAACATCGTGTTAAATGTTTGTAATGAGATAATGCCTTATCACGAACAGTTTCCTGTCTCCAATTATAAATAGGTAAAATTATAAAAAGTATCTACCAAAAAACAATATCAGTCACGCCAAGTAACGTTTCAACAAAGTAAATGCCTTTTTTATAAAAGACATGTATTATTACATAAAACTGTTCATTTTGTGTTCTTTGCAAGAATATTTATGCCATATATTTGTTTTATTTTACGACTAATATACGTGTGTCAATACTTTCCCTTGATTTCTGATGCGGCGAACCGGAAATCTAATCGCTCGTTAGATTTAATTAAGTACATAATTGAAAGCTCCCTCCCGTACGGGGTGTCTGGACCTGGTTTAATGACTCGGCAATTCTCAGATCCACTCGTGAGAGAAAACAAATTTATGTTTAATTTCGTTTTTACTTTTAAATATCAATACTTTTAATCCCTTGTGAACTCGTTTAACGAATTCGATTTTACTACTTTTAATCTCCGTATCCATTGCCAATGCAAAATTTTAATAACTGCGCCCTACAACATCCACCCTTTGTTATACATCCCCGTAATTTAATTACGAGGAGTTTGGCTAATAAGCTTCATATTTAGTACGGTCTCCGCGCAGTTTCACATTGCCCTATTAATATATTTAAGCCGAAATCTCTCCGGTCCAACACGTGCAACTGTACAACTGATTAAGTAATATCATAGGGTACTTTATAAAGTTACAGACTCGCGGGGGGAGTACAGAATCGGTCGGCGCCTTCGGTCGCGCTGACTGATCTGCCGATCTGGTGATGTGCTCCCCTGCAGCAGGGCCGCGGAGTCGCGAGGCGGCGGCGGCGCGCGGCGGGGAGTGCGTGGCGGACTGGTTCGAGCCTGTCGCCTTATTAGGACGTGACTGCGGAGGCGAGGGGGCCGCGCAACTGCCGGCTGCCGAGGCATACCACCCGACAGAACAATATTTGCTACAAAAATAATCTAATTTAGCTTAGGTTAGGTTACTTCGATCGCTCCGCGAGAAGATGATACTGTATAGAAATTCAATTATAGTTTCCAAACAAACGAGTCACTGTCAATGCTCGTATTACTAGATATTCGGCGAAAGTAACAAAAACAATCGAAGCGACGGATATGGAAAACAATAAGGTTTTTCACTTACTATTATTCAAAAACTGATCAAAGCCATGTCCCTTTAGTTTCGATGCATTTTTCCGTGAGGTTTTATGAATATAATGTACGATATGAAATAATTATTTATGTTTGGAGTCAGGTTTTATTTTACAAGGACATCCACGTCAACTTTATTTCAGCCTTTAATTTAACTAAAAAGATATTTTAATGTTATCTTCTCTGCTGCTGATTTTTGCTGATTTTTTGTGCAAAATTCAGTCTATGTAATGTTAGCTAATAGTCCGCTAATTGTTTGTAATATGTCTGCAAGAATAGATGGGCTTTAATTTCTTCGGTATCACTTCCATAGTTCTCATATTCTGATAAAGAAAATTTAATTATCTTTACAGAAACTGTCTAGATGGAAATGCCATAAGTGGATTTTAAAAAGCGTTACAACCCATGCTTTTGTAAGGTTATGAGCATTTTCGGCACAATGCCGATATATTTATGAACTCCTGTGATTTCAGGGAAAATTATCAAATGGACTCCTGATGTAATGATTTTTCCTGAACTACTTTGTACTATTCCACTTGAACAGAGAACATCAATATTTCACGTATCCCGATTACGTGCCATTTTCATATTCGTATCTTTCAACTCGATATTTTTAGTCACTTAATGGTATCACAATAATGTTGTCTTTCTCATATTTGTAAAGTGACTAACAGGTATGGATAATAAGGAAATGTCATTGCGAAAAATCACAAAAAATATCACAGTACTCAAATCGAACAAAAAATACACATTAAAAATTAAAAATAATTACATATCCTGAAATCGGTATAATATTTCCTACCAAAATCAGGTGGTTACGTCTAAAAGTCCAAAAGTTGAACAGTTTTAAATGCAATCCGGAATCAGGTGAGCTTTCCCTGCATTTTTTTATTACTTTCATAAATACATAGATACATATTTATTTCATATATACATTTACTATATGTATTACGGCTCTTTAGGCATAGCCTGTGTTGAGCCGTGTTGCATTACATTTTGCTTACGAATAATCGTAAAAGTACACACCTACGAACTACATGTGTCTACTTTAAATATTATAAATCCAACAGGTGCAATTAGTAGTGAAATTTTGTCTACGACTGTAGTTATCTATAGTACAGTATCTACAGTAACAGAATATAAACTTGAAGTGTAAACCAGGAAATCAAATAGTAAACGAGGAAGCTAATGTTATTGATATCAGCTTAGCTTGGACATAAAGTTATTTTTTAATGAATCGTTTTTATGCGTTTTTTGTTGTTGTTTTTTAAATGTTACGTGCTATGCGAAATTACAAATATAGACATAAATAAATCTAAATATAATTTCTGTTTGCTTACAAAGATAGATACATAGTACATATCAATTCACGATTCACAAGTAAGAAATAATAATATGGAAGCGATAAATTCATACTTTCTCTAAATGATTTGCTTAAAAGAAATGCTTGAAATTATTCCACTTCGCTTCAGTATTATAGTTTTGTTATGGTAATAATACTTTTTCGTTCAATTGCCATTTTCTAAAATATGATTATGTTACTTCTTACTACGGTTTTGAGCTATATTCTCGATTCTTGTAAATAAGTATGATTAAAATCAAAGTTTTTTTGTCTCGTTTTATAAAAACAAAGGAACAAAAATACATCACCACACACAGCAAATTAAAAGATTCTTTACCTTTGGAATAAAGTGTAATTTTACAGGAGAAGGAATCAAACATACGTTATATCTGACGATATTGTCTGATGAGTCCGAGAAAAATGTAATAAATTACGAAATACTTTCTTGTTGTTGGAACTAAAGATGTAATATATATATCCAAAAACTAAAATTGTCCATTTGTGACTGTTGACGTAGGTGGGGACCATATTACACACACTGTACATATTGTACATACACTGTAATTACATACACCGTGTTTATTTACATATGTATCATAAACGAATTTCTTGGCTGACTTATTAAAAAGTATTATACTCTTGTGTCACTAACATGAATAAGTCAGTCCAAAAATCAATACGCAATAAGCCAATGATCTCTTAATACGTAAGCATCATTCAAAGTTGTATACTTTATCCTGACAAATATACAAAATAGCCTGCCTATTTAGTAGTCCGTCGTATTGTATTTACAATACTCTTGACGGATTACTGAGTGTACCTCTACAGTCAGTAATCAGTCCTAAGTACTTAGGCAGGCACCTGTAGGTATCAACAACATCCCCGATTAATGTAAATAAAGAAATATATTTTGTTCGTAATATAATAGAAAGGGATCATACAGGTGTATGATCGATATTACCAAAATAAACGCCATCGTATATCCACACACGATGCAGGATGATTCATTATAACCTTTTTTCAATAAGACTTTCATTGACAGATCACGCCTCGGGTGTTAACTGTCAATAATTTTGTTCAGTATTGTTTGACGTTTCATCATAAGAATCATGTTGAATATTTTATAGAGCGCCTCATACTTACCTCAATGACGCTTTGATTTAACTGTAAAATCTGTGATTAAATTAAGGACGATAATACGTAATCATTTCGCGCGTTTACAGTGAGTACTTAACTAACTCTCGGATGAATCCTAGTTTGACGTGTAACTGCTAGTTAAGGTGAAGAGATGAGTAAAGTTCCAGTTCTAGCAGCGAAGAGAAGTACAAAGTAAGAAGAGATCTAAAAGCAGACACAGAAGACCTACGCCGTCCGAGTTGTTCCGCGCCGCGGAAGAAGAAAGTCCACTCTACAAAACTTTTCAATATTATTATGGCTAATTTCACTCGAATTATGCAAATCTATCATTGTTTGCCTACTCATTGTGGTGAAATTATTCGGCAAGTGGATATATACCGCCTATATATCTTACTAATCATCTCTTTCATTACTTCGGACGGTTAACGTACGTCGTAACTTTTTGTAGTGGCTTTTACATCCTCCTGAAGCGTTCTAGATAACTACTATGAACAACATAGTCCGTCGCAGATGTGACCATGTTCGAATTAGTATGTTCTCGTGTTCACGTAACCGTTACGAAGCATCGATCAGTGATCCACTAACAGGAAGGGTTTTTTGTTTTGTGCTAATCAGTGCAATGCAATAAGGTAGATATATAATCATACGCATGTCGGCAATGTACCAAGTACCTACATATTATTAATTATTCAAGAAAAAGTTCATTTATTTGAGAGATCATCTCCGTGGGTAGGTACTTTAATCTACTTTGAGCGGTGTGATATTAGTGAAGATTTTTTATACGACACTTAATTTACAATTTTGTCGACATCGTACATCGTACATATGTACATCGACACTAGCATGCTCTTAAGCAAACCTACGTTTACTAGAAGTAAAGATGCTCATTTCGAGTGCGCTCGAAATAAGCATCTTTATTTCTAGTAAAAAAAGTACTACCAAGTAGCGATTGCTCAATAATAGGATGCTTTTGTTCTAATACTGAGCATGTCTATCTAGACCTTACTATTCCTTGTGTATCTTATTTGGCATATAGCTGTAATGTCCACTCTTATCACTCCTAGCTCCCTCATTCGTGTCATCCTTATCCCATTCTTAGCCCATTCCATTTCTGTACACCAGAATTCGCAGCGCGAGGCTCTTGCCTACGTGTGGCTCGCAATCAAGTTTACACCGCGTCGATCCGATGCAGTGCCTTATGTGTGTGTGTGTTTATGTATAAAGATACATGTGTAGGTGTATAATGATGTACGACGACGATCTACCGGCTGTTACTAAATCGCGAGGAATATGAGCATTTTCATAAGATATAGTACATTCACGTTATGATTTTCAAAAAAATATACAATAAATAAACTAGTTTTTTATTCGTATCATTTATGTACTGACAAAACACTTACGAATATTTTAAATTATTTATATTGGAGTAGGTATATATATAACGTCAACTTTAGCAATACCGAGAAAGGTGCAAAGAAAATGTTCATAGGTAGGGCACTAACGGTGTGATGCGTTTGCTTTTTATGCAGCGTAGGTTTTTATGTTTACTAATGGTTCATCATTTAATTTTACAAGTCAAGTCTCGAATGCGCCTACAAGTTTATTATATGTCCGTACATCTGTGTTCCGTAGCTTATCGAATGGCGAAACGATCGCTTTTTCTACGGTCGCGCGAGGACGTGTCTCCGCTGGTGAAATGGGACCGTGACGGCCGCTGGCCAGCGGCGGCGGCCACCGTCGGAGGAGCTGCCCTCCTATACGCGCACGGCGGCCGGCAGCTCCGACAACGGCGCCGGCTGACGAACAACGGTAAAATTTATCGATCTAAAAAATAATCAACTCACTGCGAGCTCGTTCCCGGTGTGTTCAGTCACTCGAACGTACCATATAGCGCGAGGAACTAGTCGAGACCTCACGTCAGACACACGCAGAGGCAGGCCGCGCGCCGCGCACTGGCGCTCGGGCGCGGCGGGCGGCGGCGGGTGGCCCCACCCCCTCCTCCCCCTCCCCACTCCCCACTCCCCCACTCCCCCACCCGCCTGGACGAAGGCTTCTCCGCACTATTAGAGGCTCATCAGCACTACATCATTTTTACATACCCGGAGGTAAGTTATATCTGTATCTACTTATCTATTATATACATACATACATGACTCCCCCTCGTAATCGAACCCGGGACCTCCAATACGGTAGCCGAGCGTGCTGACCATTACACTACGTAGGCGGACAAAATGAACAACACAAAACACAAACAAAATTCTATTTCCTGTCTTCCGACACTTCGTGAAGTGACGTTGCCGTTTGATATAGATGCGTTTGCTTTCGGTAATCCTGCTTTGAAAAAGGAATCAAGTTTTGTTTGCACTTTTGAAGTTTGGAGACATAATTTGTGATTAAAAAATAAAGATTTTCGTGGCCGCTAAAAATTGTTTATACGCGACACTTTTTAACAGAACGTATTTTTTTAACATTTGATCGGATATTTTGTCCGCTATATCCGAAGTTCGTCCGTTCTATCGAGGTTTTACTTTACTGCTATTTTTGTTAAATAAATAACAATTTGTAAGAATAAGGAAGGTTTAATATAAAATCCTAGTTGCTCAATCCCGGCACCAGTCATGGGATCCCGGAATTGGATAGGATGGCAACATGTCATAGCTGTGTCACTACTTTAGATAACTGTATGAACGTAAATCCTTATCCCTATGCACCTAGCTGGGAGCTGCAGGATGCGTTAGTAATGCAGTGTTGAACTCATTATGATTCAGTTACGAACAATCATTGTAAAATAAAGTTGATTAATTTATATTAAGAAATATCTTCCTACCATTAGAAAAAACAGATTAGTATAAGTGACGAAGATTTGAAAAATTTAAATGTTTGTGGCAAATAGTGTTGTATACATTCAACACAAACATGCTTAGTATGTGAATATTACAGAATGAACATAAATTAATTAATTGAATCATGCACCATTGTTAGTTTATAGAAAAGGACATGTGTTTACAGTCGTGTGCCATATTAATAGACCCATCAAGCAAATAACAATACAGTTACAATTATTTTGCCATCATTACCAATCGTGTGAATTTTTAAATGTTTTTTAGTTAAATTATTAATTGTTGATATATTACGCATTCCATCAAATAAATTTTAACATTCTAATAATTTTATTATGTAGACAAAAAAAGCATTTCAAGACGTAAAATCAGTATTTTGTGTGACTGCCTTTTGCGGCGATAAGAGATGCTATCCTGCGTGGCATACTTTCAATGCATTTTTTTACCACCGTCTGAAGGTGGGTATTGCAATGCCAGATGTCAATTAGTTTTTCTATCAGCTCTTGTTATGTCATTCTTGTAGATTTATGGACCTCACGCTTCATAAGCTCCCACACATCTTCGATTGGATTCATGTCAGGTAAATTCCCAGGCCAGCCCAAAACAGTGATATTTTTTTCAGCTAAAGTCTAAGTTTTATGACACAGAGCTCTATCGTGCATAAAAATAAGTTTTACACCATCGCTAAACTATTCAGTCAGCTGAGGCAAGAGGCGCTCTTCCAAAATTTTCTTATACTGGTCTTGTTTCGTTGTACCTTGCACTATTTGAAGTCGTCCAGTACCTCTGAAATTGATCACAGACCCTACCATGACATGTGTGGGATGGTTTACCTCCTCCTTACAAATTGTGACTTATCAGTCAAGATTTGGAAAATGGATTCATCTGAGAAACATACCTGTTGAAAATGGAAGATATCGTTTTTAACTGAAAAATTGAAGGCACTCAAGATATTTACCCTTCTCTAGTTGTCAACTATAAAAAAGTTGTACTTTTGTGCCCATTTCAAACGATTTTTAATCACACCTCTGTTAACTTTGGCTTGCGGGCCGGTTTGAGCGCCTTTAGACCAACTTCAGCAAGCCGTCACTTCACTGTACGCTGAGAAATATTAGTTCCCCTGTTGTTTATATGTTTAGTAAGTAAACGTTTTGGCATTTTTCTGTTTTCCAAACATAAATCACGAATCTGTATGTCCGTTCTTGGGGTTGTAACACTTTTTCTCACACATTTATCCTTACCCTTGTTGCGTAAACTATCCTCAGAATCAATTTTTTTCAATATATTTTTCACCAAACTCCATGATGCCCCTACAATATTAGCTATTTCATACTGTGACATTATATTTGCCTTAATCAAACCAGATATTTGGCCAGTTTTTTGGTGACAAATCAGAAACGTTCCCCATTCTAAAAAACACATATATTGTTAAAATTTTGTACTTAAGCACTATATTTGATACATAATATTTAACAATAGACACGAACAATCATATAAAACAAACATTCAGTAGAAAAAAAATCAATGAATTTCATACCTGTTTTCAAAAATTGTTACGCAAACACTAGACGAAAAACCTCGCGTTACTCATACGGCGCCGTCTTGACAACTGATTTCCGCTGTTGAATTCGTAATTCCGTATTTCCAGGTGTGAAAGCTATCTTATAATGTTGTCAAAAGTGCTATCTATTAATCTAATAAAAAACATTTTCAAATAATGCTGTTATTATGTTTTTTTTTAACAAAAAAGTGATAATGAACACAATTACTGTCTTGGGTCTATTAATATGGCACACGACTGTAAAGTAGGATCATATGATGAGAAGTAAAGGGGAGAGGGAGAGTGGACATAGATTAAGAATAAGATGGATGGTTCGGGTTTCATTTCAAGGATAGATAGTAATGTTTCGGACTGTCTTGAAGGTAATCTGAGAAGGAAAGTTAATTTAATAATAAAATTGCAATATGCTCTTTAAGAGTATTTTTACACATTTTCTTTTTTGTAATAGGGTACAAAGGAAACTTTAAATTATTTGGATTGTTGATCGAGTGTGATATTTAAACAATAATAAAAAAAAACTGCGAAATGATACCACAATCCATTTGGTGAAATCACATTTGCGAAATGTCATTTTTAAGCTAAGCGATACATTTTCATGTTTTGAGACGTTTGAAGCGAACATGGTAGCAATTCTGTATACCCGGGCTATCCAAAGTTCTTCTAAACTTCTATGGATAGTCGCATATAAACGACAGAATTTAATTGAAAACATAACACTACTCATTACGAGGGGTACCTACCACTTTACCTGCTACCAAATTGTCGGGCATGTTCTTGGATTCTTATATCTCAATATGCCAGTTGATGCTGCCCGTCAATGGATCATTCTCATGATGTGTTATGATTGGCTAATAAATTAATATGAAAAATCACAAGACTATCGGTAACATTCTTATTGAAATCTGTAGAGAAGTAAGAGAGATACGAAGGTTTAAATTGTAGATATTTTAATAAAACGAAAAACGGACACCGCTGTACGTCATCAAATTTTACGTCATCGGGTGTATTATGGGGCGTATTCTTTTATATATCTGCTTTATAGAGCTGTAATAGTAGTAGTGTGGATTCGTTTCTGTGACGTTATTCGTTACCAACTTACGAAAACAACGTTTGTACGAAGGCGAATTTTGCAAAAGAAAATGATGAATGAAAATATTGATTATATCGACTGTTTTAAACACAAAACGAGTCGTACACATACCTATATAGATTGAGTATGTTGAATTAGATATTCTTCCCCAGTGATAATACCCTATTTATGAAATCATTTGTAGTATCTAGATACTATGAATAAAACACAATTATCGAATCCAGAGTCGATTCTTATATCAGTATACATATGTATATGCAGTGATGGGATTCAAAAATTTAAAGAACCGGTTCGGCTTTTAGGTACTACCCCTATCTTCCCCCCTATAAAAAAATAGTATTTACATTTTTAATTATTTGTTTTTTATTATGCACATAAACAGACAACTGACAACTGAGAATGCTCCAATTATAATAGTATGTAGGTACACACTTAAAAGTCAATTAAAAGTAATGTAACAATATTGTAAAACATAAATCATAATATATATACAAGCTCTGTAACAAAGAAGGTATCGACAACCTACATAAAATAACAACAAAAAAATGTACAGAGTACACAGAAGAAAATAAAATAAAAAATATTCAGTCACTTTTATTTCAATACTTCCAAATTGCCTTTTGGTTGTCGTCTACATGCCTTGATTTTCCTTTTTCAATGCTAGTGTCATCAGCTGTGTGGTTACATTTTCTTAACCAAGTTTGTACTGATGGAACTGGGTCCCAGGTATCTAATGGGAGACCTATCAAATCAATCGTCATCAAATTAGCTACATTATTAATATTAAGGCGACTTCTTTTATCTGAATATATAATATTCATTGCAGAAAATCTTCTTTCTGCCTCTGCAGAACTAACTGACTGATTATGTTTTTGGCTTTTTGGATAGATTTTGTAATCTCGTGATTATGTTGATTTCTCAGAACATTTTCTATGTAGTCGCGGAAATCATTAATGACAATTTCGCAATGAAAAAGTTGATTGAATTCGCACAATTTTTCCTCAGCGGTTACCCAAGGCACAACAACTTCATCGATATTCCAAGAACTCGGTTCAAGTAAATTTACGAGCTCGTGAATTTTATCACCTTATTATTTTTCAACTGTTATTATTTTTTATTTCAAATTATCGCAATCCATTAACCTGGCTTTCATATATTTTTATTATTGCCTCTAGTAGGGCTTGACGAGGAAGGTTTCCATAAATTTTGTTCTCATTCACTCACGGGTTCTAGCGAACCGGTGCGAACCGGCTGAATCCCACCACTGCATAATATTAGTCTCCCAAACAATAAAATGACTTGGAATTTCTAAATTCAGTCACGCTATTCCATTACTTCACGACCTTCACTGGTTACTCTGATACAAATTGTCTGCTTATGCATAAATCAATGCATAATACAGCTCCATGGAGTATGTAAAAATGGTGTTCATTCCAGACAAATTAGCTGATATAGGTCTCACGCTTCGATCAGCGACAACTGTTATGGCTAAAGTGACCTTACTAGCTCCCAACTAAACTAACTTTGACGAGCATGCCTTTGCAATTGCGGGTCCTATGGCGTGGAATGCTCTTTCACCAGCAGTTAGAAATAGTGAGAGTTAAACGATCCTTAGAAAAAACGTAACGTAATCTTATCAATAGTAATTATTATTTTAAATAATTTATGTATCGCCATTGTTGTTAAATACTAGTTCAAGAGCGCTAAAAATCATTTCGATTTTTTTTCATTAAATTAAACTAGTGGGGATATATAATTTTTTCAAAATAATAATTATTATTACTTTATTAACAATCTCTCTGTCTGGAATAAATAACAACAAAATGTGTAAAAATGGGAAAATGCAACGTCATTTCCATTCTACCTAAAAACGGAGTCAGACAAGGTGAACGCGTTTCTCCAACTCTATTCAATATTTACATGATGCCACACAGTATGCTTATATAATGCCAAAATTAGATGGTACACATGAGATATCTGCGTTAACAACATTAGTTACGCTGAGTATTACAGGAATACGAGAACATTTTGTATGCCAAATAACACAACATGGAGCATAATGCAACCAAAACTGTTATTTCCATATTTAAACACACTCGATCGGCTTAAAAAATGCCCCACCGCCACCGATATATCTATCAAAAGTAGTCTATGGGCGCTTGTCCACTACCCGTAATTTTTAAATATTATATTTAAAATTCCGTGTAGTGCAGAAGCGGCGTATGTCTCCTAGATATCTTAGCCACTGCCTTACCGATGTTGGTAGAGACGACTGGAACATAAAAAACAGCGCACAGCAATTTGGACCTGCAAGTATGTTTGCGAGACGATTCTCTATTGGAGATGAAGCAAAGGAGATCCTCTTCACAACATACTTGTCATCCACGTATGCTTCAGAATTGTGGAAAATCTACAAAAAAATCTACATGGAATTAGACAAAGACGCTACTGTAGTGCTTCGGAAATGTTTACGGCTGGACGTATAAATTCTTTTTCCGTCCTATCATAAGTTAATCAGTACTACGTCATAAGTCATAGAACCTCTGGCAACGCATTACGAAATTCGAAGACGTTTAGATTCACTGTCAATGTATTTTTTTTTCGAAAAAATCCTCCAAGGAACCGTAAATTATTTTTCATCCTAACAATTCAAAATTCAATCTACCTTCCGGCATTGCGATCGAGAAACACTCTGGAAATTTTGAGGAACGCACTGCAATTTGTCATCTATGGGATATAATTGACAGCGCGGGAATTTTATGACGTTTTTCACTTCTCTTTCTAAATTTATTTTGTTTCTATGTTTTTGTATTACAGAATCGGTACAAGTTCGACGAGTTTAATAATTTTCCTTAAATTAAAGATTAACTGCGCTAGGCCACACAAAGCTACGGAAGTTAACTATCAGTAAAAAGAATGTCGGGATTTCAGAGTGTAGTAAATTTCCGAAATCCGTCTAAAGTGACGTTTTCACGCCGTTTACGAATGGGTGCAGTCGGTTGGAGTGCCGTCACGAGTTTCCGCCTGGAATCGGTCAAGATAAATACATTCAGAGGTGTAACGCGTTCTACAGCACTCATTAAAATTAGTGATAAGTATGGAAAAGTCACGATTCTGCTAGAAGGTTCACATATCGGCGTCTTATTCGGGTTATCTCCAAAAAAATGGTCGGAAATAGAGGAAATCAGTTCAAAAGTCGGTGAACTTTTTTTTCGCAATTTCAAGCTGGGCTTGAATGATACATTTTCCATTGAACAAAAAATATTTTATTATTTCTGCTTAAGTAAACAGACTAAAGAGGTATTTTTCATATCTTATCAAAGAGTGCGAAATTTGCGTGCCGCTGATAGAATGAATCCTTTCTTGAGAGTGATAGAATCTTTCCCCTGCTCTCCACGCTTGTTGAATCTTTACAATAGTAAAAGGCTGGCCTTGGCCAACACCTAACTTTATTCAACAAAGCACTCTCGTCCGAGCACACGACACGGCGGATATTACAGCGGCTGGAGGGTGGCGGGTGAGGACATCCATCCCATGCAACAACCATTCTAACACAAGAAGCACGAGTAGAAGAATGGGATATAGGGACAGATAATATGGGTTCCTCATATTGCATTACATTATTAGTGACAAACTATTCATATTAATAATAATTGTCTGAAGAACATAATTGTTTAAACCAAACTTTTTTGGCTTGAACCCAAAGAACAATAATCAAATGTCACAAGAAAGATAAAAAATATGGAGTAAAATAATACAATTCACTTCATTCCCTCATTATCAGATCTAAAAACCATAAGAGATAGAATATGAATTTGAAATATGTGTTATATCTATATGTGAAATTAAAAGTCTTTTTTCAGTTAGTATCGTTTTTTATTAACCATAAATGCAAATTTAAAGATTTACATAACATTATCTTCTTATATCTTATATAAGAAGATAATGTTACACGACAAGTGCAGGATCTCTGTCCGACTTACTAATTTGGATATCCACTTGGTTATTTAGCAGTTCAGAGAGCTTCGGTTGGAAACCTGTCAGGAAGCCTCTCTCAGAATCCGAGTGGTTGGTTAGTATAACGGAGGTGCGGTTGTGAATGGCTTCCAAAATATCGTGGTGCAGCATCTCACCTTAAGGGAAGGAATTGATTATTATGTATTTTGCTTGGCTGAATATTCAAGTGATGGATATAAGGAGCGCATTGGGTTCCTCGCTCGATTACCTGTTATGTAAACTTCTGCCGGAACTCCCCGGAGCAAGGAAGTGCCTGCGCCAGCGCACACAGCGACTTGTCTCACCCGCGTGTGGGAGCTGGTTCCCTGAGCCAGCGCGAGTCGCAAATGATTTAGTCCGCAGTGGTTCTTCACCAGCTCGACTATCTCCTCGATCTTGAGTGTCGAATTTAAATAACATATCCTGAAACAATGTTTAGGCTTTTTGATTGAATAGCACGAGGCGAGTTTTAATATAACCGTAGTAAACTAGAAGTAAAACAGAGTTAGCTTTGTTGTAATATGGTATTTATCTTTGTGAAATGTTTCCGAACGTTATAAACGGAGCTTACCTCCCGCAGCCGACGGTCTGATCTTCTTTAGGGGCGATGGGTTGGCGAGTGTGGGAAGGGAGAGCTGACGCCAGCCAGTCGTTCACTCCTCCCACTACAGCATCCCATGCCGTGTGCGGGCTATATAAAGCTACTCTGTTCTCTAGACACGCACTCACCACCCGCTCTTTCCACGATCTGAAATATCATTACATTGTTTTTTTTCTTCTTCTGTTTTTTAAGAAATAACCCGCAAAGTTTCTATTTTTAGAGGCTTGCCTGCAGGCAGGATATAGTAAGGAAAGGTGAATGTGAAAAATACATCACAAACACCCTGACCAATTGAAAATCTCTCTCTGGTCTCAATCCTGCGGATTGGTCTGCAGCAAAAAATGATAATAAATTTCTGAAATTCATTTTGCAATTGTAGGGAATCCCGCAACACCAGTTTCGCAGTAAAACTACTACGCCGCATTACGCATATTATCGATAGCTATAAAATACCAACTCATTATTATATTATTGATTTCAGCATCGCTATCTATTGAATAATTTGTATGGGTTAAGAACAGGATTACCTCTGAGTAATAGACTTTAAAGGACTAAAAATAGGTGGATGGTAAGAAATTATCATTTCCACATTCAAGTCTACAGCTTCCTTCATGACGACTTCAGTTAGATCATTGGTTAGCAGAATTCTTTTTATTATCCTAAAAATTATAAAACAATACAGATTAAAATATTTCGTAATATTCATATTCCAGTATTTTGCCTTAAAGGAAAGATATTATGTATCACATGCACCACATGTAACTCACTTAGGTGTGAACGGCTCTATCAGAAGTCCCGTATTGTCCCACGACTCGGCCAAACTTGCCGGTGCAAATGCTTCCAATTTATCAAGTACCTCTTTTAGTAAGAGACCACCCGTTGCTGAGGAATCCGCCATTGTTTTAATGATTTTGTGAGTAGATAAACTCCTTTTTAAAATATGCCCACAAATCAAAGGCGTTCTCATTGATTACCCGAATTATAAGATATCTACTTTCTTTATGATACACCAACTGTAAACAGTAATTCTGAAAAAAAATAACTTTTTTAGAAGTTTTTATATATATAAATTAAAAATCATTTAGAAACGTTTGACTGATACAAAAATTGGTTTCTATGTATCTAAAAATACATATTTAAACATATTCCCCTAGAACAAGCCAGGTGGACAAAAGTCATTTCAAGAATCGACTGATTGATGATTCTATGACAATAACAACCCCCCATTAGTCACAATCCAAGTCATAATTATTGTGGAAAATATTCCAGGGCAATGATTTGCAAGCGGTTGAAATGAAGTGATAAGGTTATTCCTTTTATGTAAACAATTTAGTTGAAATTCCATAATGCTTTGAATAACATGTTACAAGACTTGCGGTGAAGAGTATTTACTATCGCTGTGATGGATTTTACTTAAGGGGGTAAGTACTTTTTCTATTTTATTTAAAATTTGATTCAAATTAAAGACAATATGAGATAAAATATGTTTTGAAATACTACGTAAAAATTGTATTGTAACGTATACAACTTTTTATATCCGCATGTATCTAAGCTAATTTTTCAATATCGTATAGCGACAATTCTTGGCTATACTATACAAAAAAAATCACCTCATTAATATGTGGTAATTTTTCTGTAATCACTTTTTTTTCAAATCATGTGTGCTCTCTTTCAAAATTGGAATTATTTGAAGAATGGCAAAAACATACAAAAGAAAACGAAATTCTCGTCTAATGGATTTCATTATGCAAAAATTTTGTGTTACGCATGTGATTCTGAGATATTTAAAGATAAAAATTTCAAGTTTTTCGTCAATATTCGCTGAAAAGAACTTTTCAGCAATGAAGATGAAGATGGTATATGATGAAGATGGATTATACATAAAATCTAATTTAAGAATGCATTAGCCATGTGCATCTTCATCATCCGGAGGAAGTCGGTCTCGAGGTTGGTCCAAAAGTGTCGAAGACTCGTCTTTTAAAACAAAAACGTAGTTGGAGACTAGTGCGATCGCGAAGTGCCGGTGTGTTAACCATAGGTGCTGAAGTAACAAATCGTATATCGGGTCATAAAAATGTAGCTACTTTGATTACAAAAAGTTCAGAATCTGCAGAAAAAGTAAAATTTGGTGATGTTATTTGCGGTGGCAGGCAGTTGAACAGTGACGAGGCATTAGTTTATTACGTGGACTCTAAATGCACCAGCCACTCTTATAAACAAATGCGAAAGTGGTCAATGAAGGCGAGACATCGAGTGTTTCCATCTTATCGTAGCTTCGTAAGTCCAAAAAGGTGTGTTATTCTTTTGATGAACATATTTTTGTGACAGAAACGCGTGCTGAAGTTAAACTTCAAGCCATACTGGATAAAATAACTGAATGTTTAATTAAAGCGCAAACTGAAATTCAAATTCTAAAAAATATACCTTCTCATTCGTCATTCACATTGATTAGCAAATGGGGATATGACAGGTCAGGTTAGGTCAGCTCTGGTCACAGCACTTGTAAACAGATACATATCTGACAAGTGCCGAGAAAGAGAACCGATAACTTACCAGCGGAAGTTCTTAATCAGGTACATAGCAAGTGATGTTCATCCGTGGACAATGGGGGATTACTTAGTATCTGACTCGTCTGATTGATGATGAGTCGTAGGAATATATATATTTTTTAAATTGTATTATTTATTAATTAAATTTTGAATTAATTTTTGTAATCTAAATTATTTCTGTAAAGTATATACAATCACAACAACTGAAGGTGGCTTCTGACAGTGTCACTTCAATCGCAGTTCATGATAAAAATTGCAATAATTCTACATTGATACAGGCATATAATTATTTATAATTAAAATGTAACTTTGTTTTAAAATTTTCGTTTTATTACAACTTAATTATAATGTCTACCGGTTTCGAAGCTAACCGCTTCTTTATCAAGACTGATTAATACTTAAATACTATCTACTAAACAATATTCAAAATATTTTGACAGTTAGGGAAATAAGCTTAGGTAGATCTCAAGTGGCTTTATTTTTTTTGTGTTGATTGGCAGTCACTGTCAAAAGGGATCAGGGATGATGAGTGATTGGAAACATATTTAATAACGGACTTTTAGCAAAATCATTTACATTGATCTGTATGTTCCCAATGGTTACCTAAGACAGCGTCGGCATAGATTGTTTCACATTCCTATACACAGGACCAACCAATGGTTATGCCTGTAGGAAGAGCTACCGCTATGTTGAACAATATCTCATTGGATATTGATCTGTGCCATGTGTCTGAAGGAGTTTTCCGAAGCAGGATTCTTCTACACCTTTAGCAATAGTTCTTGCATATATTTTATTTTAATGTATACAATTTGGATTTTTTAAAGTTTATAATGTATATATTAATTGAAATAAATAAATTGAAATTGAGATTGAAAATTGTGTATTTATTAGTTGTAAATTATTATTGATTGTCTTTTTAATTTCTAATATTTCTAAGTAATCTAATTTAAGTCCTCTATTGTATGTGTGTAATATATTTAGACCTTTGTTTTTATCAAATGAGTGATTATTTTCTATTAACACATTGTCGAAGGGCAAGACTATTTTTTAGAGTTTACAATATAAAAATGAAAATAAATAAAGTGAAATACGGAATACTTAATAAAAAATTATGATGTTATCAAAGCAATTATAATTTATTTTTAATGATCAAATGTCACATATGATTTCTTTGAAAATTTCGATCGAAAATATTATTTGGTTTAAAAATTGTGTCAATTTTAAGAAAGCTATATATTTTTGTGCTAATCGCAAAAACACCCGCTATAGGCTAGAGTCTATTGTTCGAAGCGCCCGACAATGTGTTAAGTGATTGGCAAATTCGGAATAATATTATTATTTAGGCATCTTGTATGCTCTTTACATCGGATGTTAAAATTTCTAGATGTTTTTCCTATATATAGGCTGGGACACGATGAGCATTTTCATTCTCAAATAATAATCATTTTCCACTTGATTATTATTTAAGAATCACGGCGATTTTGGTCATAATGCCTATGATATGTGGCTATCATAGGTCATCCTAAGTTGATTCTATAGTGGTATGAGTAAATTTTATTAATTAATTTATGCTGTGTTTAATTGTGTACATATTTCTTGCTATGACAACATTGTTTTTTTTAAATACTTTTTAATTTCGTACATAAGTTTTTTTTAATAAATAAATAAATATATCCCCGAGCTTCTAAATTATCATAAAATGCCTATTGTTAAAATAAAAATCTTCAAAACTAGAACAATCATATCATAGAATAAAATCTTTTTGTCCGCCGGCTTGTTCTGGGTGAATCACTGCTATGTCCGGATCAGTATGTCAAGATATCCAACAGATATCCAATTTCGTAGTTTGATACTCACCATTTGTTCACCTGTTTTATGTGAGATTGTGTTGCTTCTGTTAATAAAAATGTAGCTTTTCAAAAAATGGACAATTTATTGGTAATATAATTTTTTTATTACAAAAAAACTTTTGATTATAAATTTTTTACAAAATACAATATAATTAATAACAAACAAACTAATTTATAACGATAACAATAGTATGTAGCTAGGTATGGATATTATATTATTCCACGTAATTCCATATTTTAATTTCACTATCGTCACTACAGGAGGCTAACTGCCGAGGGCTGAGAGGATTCCATTTCACAGCATTCACATCCTGAGTGTGAGCGCCGTGTTCGGAGCAGACGAGCTCGAATGTCGGTTCATTGGGCTGCGAATCCGGACTTTCAGCGAATATCCGGATTATATCATCTCCGCAAGCGGTGGCTATCAGTCCAGTCTCCGGGCACCAATGGATGTCGTAAATTGTCCTCGTATGGTAGCCCGCAATGGTGCACACACATTTCCAAACAGAGTGGTTATCGGGAGTCGCCACCCCTTCTTCGTTCCCGGGCGCATACTCTCTCCAGATTTTAACAGTTTGGTCATCGCTGCAGCTCGCGAGGCGGCTTCCCGTCTTGTCGAAGGACAAACTCCAGACGGTGGACTGATGCGACTGCAGGGTCCCGGCGCAGAACCAGTCATTATCTGACGGATCTTCTTTAAATATTTTTATAGTGTTGTCGTACGAAGCGGAAGCGAGAATATCTTTTGTCGGATGCCATACTACCTGAAATTTGAGAAAATAATTTTACCAAAAGAAATGTCACAAAGAAATTTGCCAGTTTTTTTTAAAGGAAAAAAAGAATATATGTTTTTACCTTTTTTACGTCCTGAGAGTGAGCATTTAGCACCGCAGCGCAGTCATAGTCGTCCTCTCCGGCAGCCTCCCACACCCACACGGACTTGTCCCTGGAGCAGGTGGCCAGCAGGCGCCCCGACGCTGCCCACGCTACGCTCTTCACCTCATTCTCGTGCCCCTCCAGAGTGGCGTTGCACTCGAACTCTCCTGCAGAAAGACTCCCGTTACACGGAGTTCACGGATGTTATTACATCAGACGAGGTACCGTCGGAAAGGAAACATACCCGTCTTCTTGTCCCATATGGCAGTGGTGGCGTCGAAGCTGGCGGAGGCGAGGAAAGAGCCGCAGGGCGACCAGGCAAGCTGGCGAATGGTTCGCTGGTGACCGTCGGCCAAGATGGTGGTGGTGCTCCAGCGAGTACCCTCGCGTCCCCACAGTCGGATGGTCTTATCCTGGCCGCAGGAGGCCAACGCCGCACCGCGCGGGTGCCACGCCACATCCCACACGCGTCCCTTGTGCCCCGCCAAGCACTGATCGAGCTGCAGCTTCCCCATCTGAACACTGAAACATTTCCCCGACAGTTAGATCACTCCTGCGGAGCCATGCTCGATCAGTGCTCAGTCGGGGTTGACATCAGCTGCCCGGAACGTATTCATTGCACTTAATTAGGGTTATCATGTTTCACTGACAGTTGATATTTCGCTGTTGGATGCTACAATTCCCAAAAATAGGAAATAAATTATGGTTCTCCAATTATCATATTTAATGGAGGTAAAACCTGTTTTTTTTTTAAACCCTGCAAACCAGGACAGAATGACTGGCCGGGACCACGGGACGGACCATCAAACCGAGATAATCCCGGCCAAATTGTACATATGCACGCATGCTACCCTCGATAGACGTACTCGTCTATCACATTTAAAAATAATCAATTGAAGACATCTAAGACTAAATGACGTTATTCTCAACGGCAAATGTAACAACGTTTACATTATAATCTTTTAACGGTTTTCGTAGCAAAATAAAAGGTAAACTATATTTTATTATCATTTAATAAAATAATTTATTATCATTTAATAGGCATCAGAATATAGAAGACAGGTTATAAAGCTTCGAATAAGACCGTACTTTTTTTAAGTTAAAATACCTAGAATAACAGTGCGTCTGAATATATACTTAAATACCTTAAAATAATTTTTATTATCCAATCCTGTTAAACTTTCGTCCTTTCGTTGCCGGATTGTACTGAGTTCGATCTTCAGTTTAATTCACAAAATACTAAGCGTATTTAGTGTATTTAGTTCAAGTCGATTTACAAGTTAACCACGGACTAACTAATTTTAATTTGTGTAAAACTAACCACAGACTAACTATTTTATATAAAGACCGCCAACTACCTCGATTTTTTATGGCTGGAAGTGATATTCGCCAGCGGCCGGAAGTGACGTAAACGGCTAGAAGTACTAAGCTCCCGGCTGGGCGTGACTTCGCCGCGGCTGAATGTCAAATCCACCCGCCGAAATATTTATCATTCATTTTTCAGGTTAAATGGTATTTATATTGAAATTTGTTGTTTAACATATTTTTAAAATTGTAATATTAATATTACAAAGAAGATATTTCACTACAAACAAAAATAGAAAGGTCACGGCTAGAACGCGACATTTATAAAAAGAGTTCAGGCGATTGATAATGGTTACTCAACTCAGCCTTACAATGGTAAATGGTAATGGTAACTTTTTTGAAATTATTATCCCAAACTATGTATAAATATAAGGCTTTTCAACAAAAACAAAAACGATAGAATTTTCAAATTACTATATTATATTTAAAATTCTAGAAAATACAATATTTTAAAAGGGCGGAAGGAGAGCCCACCACTTTCTGAAGTTATGTTTCTTAACGGGGGTGCCAGCGCCCCTTTGTGGGCGTTTTGGAAGTCTGGCTAGGCGTTTTTAAATTTTTTGCATTTGGGGGGTGCTGCAGAAGTTCAAGGGAGCGTTGTGTTAAGTAAGAAAAACTACACTTTCATACGCAAAATTTAACTTTAACTTTGGCATAATACTCAATATTATGAAGTTCTTCATAGACAGATTTCTATTTTTCTATCGATAATTGTCTATAACCATAGTCTGTCTATATTTATTTGAAATATTTGAACAACTTGTTAGTATCTCGTATTTTTCGTTCCCGTTTTGGTGTTTTTGTTAGTGTATTAGTGTGTCTCGTCATTTTCTGGTCGTTTTTTGAACAATCTGACGTTTACGAGTCGACCCCCCCTGAAACTAACCAAAGACAATTAATTTGTGTAAAGACCGCCGACACCGCCCAAAATTCAAGAATGGACGTGATGTACACTCCAGGGTAGATGTGACGTAACTCCGGGCTGGGAAATACTTAGCTGGCTGAGTGTGACTTCGCCGCGGCCGAGAGTCGAATCCACCCGCTGATTTTTTTTAATTAATTTTTTAAGTCAAATTGTATTTATATAAACTTTTTGTGTATTACATATTTACATAATTATAATATCGATATTGCAAATAAGGTATTTTATAACCAACATTTATTTATTTCATTGTAAACAAGAATTCCAGAAAATACAATATTATAAAAGGGCCAAGGAGTGCCCAACACTTCCCGAAGCAAGTATACGAGCTGAAGGCTACGTTAAGTACTTCACTCCCACAAATTTAAATTTTAAATTAATCCATAAATCCTTCCTCCCTTTTTTGTAGACACGAATCAATACTTTTATATAAAAAAATATCAAAGTGATTTCCGGGAGGCCAAAGAATGCGAAATATTTGAAGGCACTGAAAATAAAAATGTAGTTTTAAAGATTGATAAAAGCAAATACAGACATGGATCAATAATTTTATCTTAAGAATATCCTGATGAATTCCGGAAGACCAAAAAATATTATCTAGGATGTTTGAAGGCGCTGAAAATAAAAAAAATACTTATAATGCATAAAAAAATAGAAAAGAAAGATTAATGAAAGCAGATGTAGAGGAACAGAGCAAATCTCAAAGCGAAATCAGATTTAATTCCCTCGCAATATAACCGCAAACAATAGTAAGAACATAAAACGATAATTACCAGCAACATAATAAAATAAAAATAGATCTTTATAATCGATGCTGCGATGGATTACACCTATGGATTTCTTTTTTCTATTGATAATTGTCTATATTTCCATCAAAGTTGTGTATATTATTTTTTTTCAAACGGGTTATCTCGTATTTTCCGTGTCTATTTGGTGTTTTCTCGTCTCTTCCGTACGTTTTTGAATTTTCTGACATTTGCGAGTCGAACCCCCCTGAAACTAAACTAATCGGTTCCTCGGATCCCCTTTATTAAAGATAATTCGACGATTGTCTGGCAGATAAAGTAATTGGCATCTTCGCAAACGGGCGTTTTTCACGCTGGCGTTTTTTTCGAAATTCCGAATGCAAGAATCTTATACAAAATATCCGAATGTGGAAAATTTTGTGCTCGGAAAAAAATACATTTTTGGTTACGCATTACTTTTATGGAATTCATGTTTATAGAACTTTGAAAGAGAAAAATGATTGTTGTTACATTGCATAACCTGTTACATTACAATATTACAGAAATAATGAATATCGATATAAGTGTGCCTATCAACCTAAAATCACAATCTTAATTGTTTACTTTGGAAATATTACTGATCAATTTGCTGTAATTAGAACAATCGATTACATTTATTTTAGCTGGAAAGCTTTATAAATTATAATATTGTATGTCATGGATAATCGAAAATTATAACCTTAGTTTACATACATATAATGGAGTTAAAAATATCTTTGGTCGAAATGGTGTAGATCATCGACCATAACGGGTTTGGATAATTTTCTCACTCCAGGCCTCTTACATTTTTATCATATAGGGTGGTTCAAAAGAAATAATAAATTTTATCCAAAATAAGTTAACTTTTCAGTATATATTTATTGTTTGGTCACTACGTATAACAGAACGTACCCATATAAGCTGCGACGAGAATTGAGCCAAATTGAGCGTAGATTGCGAATACTATAATCTGTGGAGTACGTAGAAGAGCCAAGAAGAAATGAGTAAACGTCAAACGAAACGTCAACAATATTATATTATTTGTTCTATTATCTGTCACAGTTAATTTGTTAATTGATCCTGGTTGAACTCTTATTCTTCAGTCAACGTCTTAACTTTTCGGGTCAACTCCCTTTTATACATTACCTATTCAATTCATGTTTGAAAGATTACTTTGAAAGTAACGAAGGAAATGGACTCATTTTAGTATTCGTCAACAGATTTAGAAATTGAATTTTGTGCTATAAAGTGATATTGTCCAATAAATATGGTAAGTATTTTAAAAGGCTAATGAAAAAAGCAGTAATATGCATATAATTATCTAGTGATGGTTTTCGTAACCCTATTTGTGTTATACTTATTATTATCATGTCGAAGTATGAAAGTAGTGTTGTAAATATTCCAGCGCGCTTGAAGGATGTCGGTGAATGGGAATGGTGAAGGAGACCGGGCGCTGGCGGGAGAGCGGCCGTACATGTGCAAGAACTACGCACACCATGTCATCGGGAACCTCAACTCGCTGCGCTACAGCGGCAAGTTCTGCGACGTGGAGCTGCTGTCGGGGGAGACGTCCATCAAGGTGGGTGCGGGAGCGGGAGGCGCGCCGCCGCCGTCCTCCCTCGCTCACTGACAGCGTTCTGTTGCAGGCACACCGCCTCGTGTTGTCCGCCGGCAGTGCGTACTTCGCGGCCATGTTCGGCGGCGGGCTGGCGGAGGAGCGCCGCTCGTC
The DNA here is from genome assembly GCF_059751285.1 of Brachycentrus maculatus. NCBI lineage: Eukaryota > Metazoa > Arthropoda > Insecta > Trichoptera > Brachycentridae > Brachycentrus > Brachycentrus maculatus. Next base: position 1,038,765 of record NW_028281137.1, read on the forward strand.
CGTGGCGCTGCCCGCCGTGCCGCCGCACGTCCTCTCGCTTCTGGTGGACTTCATCTACACAGGTATCGAGTTTGTAATGCGAATCCATAGCTCGGTTTCATATGCGTGACTGCCTTTATAAATAGTTGTTTGGTGTGATATCAGGTCAAGTGGTGCTGTCTCGAGGCAGTGTGCAGGAGGTGTTGGTAGCCGCAGACATGCTGCAGCTGCCTGATCTCGTGGCCGGCTGCCAGGAGTTCCTCATCCGAGAACTGCACTCCTCCAACGCTATCGGCATCTATATGTAACCGACATTCATTCCACTAATAGTCATTCTACAAATCCAATTTTACAATAAACTAAAAGAACCACCATTATTTGAATGGACCATTTCTCTAAAGTCTATAGGACTCTGGACCGCGGGAGTTCCATTAGAGTATTCTAATTATTCTCCCCCTTGCTTAACAGACATGTAACCATGAGAAGCCTATCTGAAGCGAGGCAATACGTCCACATTCTTCAATGATTGTTTAGACTTTGTAATGGATGTAAGAAGTGTTGTACTATGTTTTGAATATTGAAAGCATTAACTTTGTGGATCATATTGATATATTATTTCGAGAAATAAAAATACTTTGTGTTCTGATCCACTCACATTTTTATTAACCAACTAGTTTCGGCAACAACCTGTTGCCCTCTTCAGGGTTACATTTATTACTAAATAAATAGTAATAAATGAAACCCTGAAAAAATAGTAATAAATGTAACCCTGAAGAGGGCAACAGGTTGTTGCCGAAACTAGTTGGTTAATAAAAATGTGAGTGGATCAGAACACAAAGTATTTTTATTTCTCGAAATAATATAGTGTTTTACTAGTTCATTTCATTAGTTTTACTTTACAAAAGTTATTTTTCTGGACAGATATGACCGTCATTTCATGACTGAAGGGAATAATATTATCAATTGAACCGTCAGTTTCCAGTTGTAGGTTGGATCACCAATTAAATCATCCATTTATAAATTATAATTATTATGTGTATTGGGATTTTATTCCAAATTCCAAAACATCATCAATTACATGTGTTGTGGTTATTCCGTGATAGTATTGTTTTTTCCAATGTTTCAATCTGCGTTACAGGGGTTGTCCTATAGACCATATCCTGAGATAATGGCAGCTAAATAATCAATATAGAAGCTTATTTACGCTTAGTTGTAGTAAGCATGAGATGTAGACTACTCTTTTGAGTAGTCTCCAAACACGTTGATAAATAATAGTATGTACAGGTAGTGTTGATTTACTAACTTTCCCACCTACGCCTGCTCCACCGTATAACCATAATAACCCATCGGTTTTCCGCCTGTGCTAAGCAGGGTGCTGGGGTCCATGTACAGGTAGTGTTGAACACCTGCTCCACCGTATAACCATAATAACCCATCGGTTTTCCGCCTGTGCTAAGCAGGGTGCTGGGGTCCATGTACAGGTAGTGTTGAACACCTGCTCCACCGTATAACCATAATAACCCATCGGTTTTCCGCCTGTGCTAAGCAGGGTGCTGGGGTCCATGTACAGGTAGTGTTGAACACCTGCTCCACCGTATAACCATAATAACCCATCGGTTTTCCGCCTGTGCTAAGCAGGGTGCTGGGGTCCATGTACAGGTAGTGTTGAACACCTGCTCCACCGTATAACCATAATAACCCATCGGTTTTCCGCCTGTGCTAAGCAGGGTGCTGGGGTCCATGTGCAGGTAGTGTTGAACACCTGCTCCACCGTATAACCATAATAACCCATCGGTTATCCGCCTGTGCTAAGCAGGGTGCTGAGGTCCATGTACAGGTAGTGTTGAACACCTGCTCCACCGTATAACCATAATAACCCATCGGTTATTTGCCTGTGCTAAGCAGGGTGCTGGGGTCCATGTACAGCGTATCTTTTTTACTGTGCAGATATAAGTCTCGAAGTTTATTTGAGATTTGAGAAATTCAGCATTCCTGAGATAACTATAACCAATATTTTTCAATAAAATGCGCAATGTCTGGGACTCACTGCTTTACTCGACAAAAACCAAGTGTCGTCTCTTTAACGCCTGCATCCTAACAGTGTTGCTATACGGATGTGAGTCGTGGCACCTCACCAAAGCTCAAAGCAAGAAACTAGCAAGTTTTGAAAATAGATGCCTGAGGCGAATACTGGGTATAAAGTGGTGTGACTTCGTCAGGAATGAGGATGTGAGGAGAAGAACTCAACAGCCCCTCATACTGGAAGTCCTGAAGAGAAGAAGGTGGACATGGTTGGGACATGTCCTTAGAATGCCACCTGAGGGCATCAACCCCTCATGTCTCTTCTTCCAACCCCGAGGATTCCGGCGCCCCGGAAGGCCGCTGACGACCATTCACCAACTATACTCAGCGGAACTTCGAGACGCCGGACTGACCTGGGAGGAAGCCAAGGAGATAGCGCGTGACAGAGTGACTTGGAGACGACTCGTGTTGGCCATATGCTCCACCTAGGGAGCGAATATGGAAAGGAAATATTTTTTAACAAGCAATAATAATAATAAATAATTTTTTTGATAATTTACTTATCTCATGCGGCCCGCGGTTTATATTTGCGCAGCCCGTGACGTGTTTTTCATCTATTACAAATAGAAAAATTTCCTTTTTACTTTTTTTTTTTCGTAGAACATTATTTAATTTTTATAGAATCCCATCATAATGGGATCATAAAAATAAAATAAATCATTTTATTATTTATTAACAAGGCAACAAGTTTTCTATATAGTTTGCTGTAATAATTATAACAATAACGTCCCTGTATTTTAAGTTTTTCTTTAAAAAGTTTAAGCAATCGTTTCGGCCCTCCTTTATCTACTTAGTTATTTGGATTGGCGCAGGATGATATCTAGTTTGGACAGCCTTGCCAAGAATGAGGACTCGATATTGAACGTAATAAACATGTATCCATTGTCAGGTTTGCGGAGGCGCACAACTGCTCGGAGCTGGCGGCAGCCGCGCTGGAGCACATCCAGTGGAACTTCTGCACGGCGAGCGCCAGCGAGGAGCTGCTGCAACTGCCGGCGCCGCTGCTCGCCCGCCTGCTGGGCTCGGAGCAGCTGCGCGTGGAGTCGGAGCTGCAGGTGCTCACGGCCGCGCTGCGCTGGCTGGAGCACGCGCCCGCCGAGCGCCGCCGCCACGTGTTCCAGCTGCTGGGCGCCGTGCGCCTCGCGCTGCTGCCCGCCCACGACCTGGATCGCGCGGTGCAGCGCTGCCGCGACTCCTCGCTGCGCGTGGCGCTGCGCAACCACCGCGCCGACCTGGTACTGGTACCCTCTCTCTCCCCTCTCCGCTCGCTCTCGCTCCTTCCCCTCGCTCACTCTCTGGTTCGTTTGGCAGGTGTCGAGGAAGGGGGCTCTGGTGGAGCTGGAGGCCGCTCCGCGAGTTCGCGCGCGGCGCCTTCTCCTCCTGCTCGGGGGCTCCTGCCGCGAGCCTCCAAGAGCTGCCCAGAGAGCTATCGACACCACCTTCAACTCTGTTCTTCAGTATGACTCGCAAAAAGGGTACATGATTTTCCTACTCTATAAAATTACTCCTACTCTATAATAATTAATCTTTTTTAATGATTTTATTTATTGTGGCAGGGTATGGAAAGACCTATCCCCCATGAGCACCGGCCGCATTCTGCCGGGAGTAGCCGTCCTGGGGGGGCGGGTGTGGGCAGTGGGGGGTGAGCAGGGCAGCCAAATCTTGGCAGACGGAGAGGTGTACGATCCGCAGGTAGGTTTTTTGACCCCCTAGGTCGAGTGGCCGCATTGCACATAGTACAAAATGTCGTATCGCAGGCGGACTGTTGGTCACCCGTGGCGCCCATGAGTGTGGCGCGCTGCGAGTTCGGGCTGGCGGCGTGGCGCGGATGCTTGTACGCCTTGGGGGGGTGGGTCGGAGAGGACATCGGAGCTTCCGTGGAGAGCTTCGACCCCAACCGGGGTACCTGGATCCCCGAGGCCCCCATGCCCGAGCCTCGCTTCAGTATGGGCGTCGTCACCTACGATGGTAAGAGTCCACTCTACATTCTGCCATACCTCGCCATTGTTCCGAAATATTTATACGTATATTCCGTATCCAGGTTTGATATATGTAGTGGGGGGCTGCACGCACGCGGAGCGCCACCTGCGCTCGCTGCTGGCGTACAACCCGGTGACGGGGCAGTGGCGCACGCTAGCGCCGATGCGCACCGCACGCTCCCAGGCCGGCGTGGCCGTTCTGGACAACTTCTTGTATGTGGTGGGCGGCAACAGCAAGTCGCAGGAAGTGCTATCCAGCGTGGAGAGATACAACTTCGACGAGGTAGGTTGTGGAGGGTGCTGACACAGTGCCGAGTGTGGGAGTGTCCGGGTGCTGACAGGTCGCTACTTGCAGAATACGTGGTCGAGCGTGAGCTGCATGTCGGTGGGGCGCGCGAGCCCCGGAGTGGTGGCGGCCGAGGGCAAGCTGCTGGTGGCCGGGGGCGACCAGCTGCACGAGGCGGACGCCTTCTACCGGGCGCGCGCCTCCATGGCCTCGGCGGAGCAGTACGACCCACGCCGCGACGTGTGGAGCTCCGCCCCGCCGCTGCCGCAGCCGCGCTCCGAAGCGGGCGCTGCAGCCCTCTGACCGCAGTCGTTCCCACGGACTCGTGACTATGCCTAATGTAATCTCAGCCTTCTCACCGTTCTTCCTTCCGAGTGCAACTCGTTACATGTTCAATATATAATGCATACACATGTAGGAATGTCATTATATAGTACGTATAATATTCAACTTAAGAATTTAGATATTTTTTATATCCTATTAGGTAAGTTTTTGTATGTACATAAAAATAAATTAATAATGTGTTGAATTTTTATTTCTTAAAAACCAGAGGTAATTAAAATCACAATTGTTGTGATCATCTAATTTAAAATTTTAGACATATGAACATTGAAATTTCCTAAACAAGAAAAAATATAAAAAATGAAGGGAAAAAATTCATGTTTTACTATATTTAATTTTTTTTTGTGGTTTGACTTTGTGAGGATGAAGAGATAAGGTGTAGGACGCAGCAAATCTTGGTCACAACTGTCATCAAGAAATGGCGATTCAGTTGGCTTGGCCATGTACTCCGCATGCCTCCTGAGAGCCGCCATCAAGCTTGCCTCTTTTACGAGGCATCAGGTTCGCGTTGCCCAGGACAACCACTACTGACAATTCGTCGGCAGTTCTCGTCAGAACTTCGGGACGCGGATCTGACTTGGGAGGATGCAAGGGAGCTGGCAGCCGACAGAAAAGCCTGGAGACAGTTTGTGGACTCCATATGCTCCACCTAGGGGGCGGATATGGTTTAATAATAATTTAAAAAAAATTGCTCCCAATTGCAATATTTTGTTGTTAATTATGAAAATCATTATTTTTTGAGTTTTTTTTGGTAAGTATTTTGTTTTTAATGTTTGTTTTTTATTTACTCCTCTCAGAGTAATATTTTTTCACTTGCTTTCCTTCCTGAGCGGAAAAATAAAAACAATGCGATTTTGAAGTGTTTCATTTAGAATTTATGAAGATTTGAAAGATATCTTATTTTTAATTTATGGATCTTTATTACATTTTTTTCAAAATCCTAAATCAATATAAAAATACAATTTTAAAATAACTCATTAATGAGTCTTAAAAAACCAAAGAAAATCAAAATAGGTAATAGAATAAATAGAATGCATTATTTGACTGAAGTGATTTATTTATAGCTAGATGTTATTGCTCGTGTGTACAGGAATGCTCGGGTGTACCAGGGGTCGGTAACAATATTTTATTACTTTTCCTTTGGATAATTCAAAGAATGTTTGGAGTAGGTAGTATTGTACTTTTTTATTACTTTTTGATAAACACGGGTACAGAGTCTACAGTTGTTCTTACGGTTTAGAATTTAAAATTCAATATGTATAAATACTTTTCCCAACGACAAAAAAAATCTTAATGAAAACAATCTTCTTTCATCTCATCATAGATGTCTCTAGTAAAATTCAAGTGATTCAAGCACTATGTTTCGAATTTGATCAATATATATAGAAGTTCCAAGAATTTAAGTAGTGTGGTTGTCAATCATGGGTAGAATTAGTGAATATTACATGTGTGTAAAGTGGTCACTTAAATTATGATGGTCGTAAGTCCAGTAAATGCCCAGACTTCCATATTCTTCTTCATCTATGCTAAGTTGTCAAAAAATAATACCAAAAACCTTATATTATTATTAACAAGACATTTTTACTTATGTAATCATTAAAAAAAAGGAAATTTTGATTTTGGAGGAATATTTTACAGCTTAGCCTTTGACACTCGACATCATGCATCTCCGGGCAATCCGCCACATATATACAAATTAATATGTTTATTTCCAAACAAAAAAGCCGCTTGTGCAGTAATAGTCTAATAAAGATCTTGATAATATCGGTATGCAAAAACTGGGAAGTTACAATTCCACTTTTTATTGTAAATAATCTATTAACCTTTATTTGAATATTGAAAGCATTAACTTTGTGGATCATAGTAATATATTATTTTGAGAAATAAAAAGATTTTGGTTTTTGATCCACTCACATTTTTATTAATAACCAACTAGTTTCGGCAACCTGTTGCCCTCTTCAGGGTTAATTTATGACTAAACATATTTAAAAAAGAAACAGTGTACAAGTTATTGGGTTTCGATAAGGATAGGGGTTTTAATAATAATGGTGTTTTAAAGGTGGGGTAGGAGCAAGGAAGGGGATAACTGTGTTTAGGTTGGGTTTGATTTTCAAGAAAAAATATTAAAAATGGGACTTTGACATAAGTTTATTTGATTGATAATTAAATTGAATTTCTGTTTAACAGTTTTTTTTTATTTCTAAAACTTCCAAATTATTTATTTGACTAGTTCTATGTATTATTAAAATGTAAAATTTCTATCCCATCTTCAAAATTGAATGAATGATTATTTGACAAAATGTGGTCAGCGAATTCTGATTTTTTTAATTATTCAGACATCTTATATGTTCCTAATTCTAATATGAAATGAACGCGATGTTTTGCCCATATAAAAAGCTCTGCAATCGTGGCAAGTTTATTTGTACACCCCTGATTTATTTAATTTATTTGTTATGTCTTTAATTGTTATTTGTGTAAAAAGCAGGTTTTGTGTCACTAGGTAAGTTTTTTAAAATTTTAGTCGATTCACTTAATGAACATATGTTTCCAAACAACACTAAGTTAGTGTCATTATCAAATGACACTAACTTAGTGTTGTTTGGAAACGTATGTTCATTAAGTGAATCGACTCAATAAAGAATTTATTTACTAATGTTCCGATTAAAGATAGTAAAATCATAATTGAAAACTTGATTCAAATTCAACAGGAGAATTTAAAAATATTTATGTAAATCCGCATTTGTTTAGATCAAAGCTATTTCCGATACAACGATATTGTATATAAACAAAAAGCCCTTCTTTGTGTACTATAATGGGAACAAAAATACAGGCATCCATTACTGCAAATTCCACACAATCTGGGCAAACTTGCTTTGCACATTGAAGGTATACATGTTTTTTGCATACGTGTGTAGATTTCCTTTGAAGCTTCAAAGGACATATCGCTCACTCCTTTCAAGAACGTCATAAATCGACAATTTTCAGTTGTTTATATTTTCGGAATGCCCAAAAAATGTACTATAACCCAGAAAAAGTGGCATATTTTTAACTTAATATTTACCCGCTACAGGGCAGAAAGTGTTGTTTTTGCATTTTGAAGAAAAGGTATTGTTTAATTATTTTTTGAAATAAACTAAATATTTTTCAAATGGAGAATAAACCTTCAGGTTTTACCTCATAGGATCTGTTGCACAGTAAAAAGTTTAATAAGTGGCTTGATATTTATTTTTAAAAAATTGCATTATATTTTCAAACTTTAAAAACGCTCTCCTGAAAAATCATGTTTTTTTATTTATGACGTTCTTGAAAGGAGTGAGCGATATGTGGCACCTTTTTCTTGTTTTAGATTTTTCTTTGTCAACTTCAAACGTAGCTAACATGGCAACCTTTTAGCTTTAGTGTTGAGGAACTCGAACAGCTCTAGATGGTGGTTGACGCACCTATTTGTAGCAATTTTTTCCATAAAATGATTGAATTGATGACAAAGGAACATTGTCATCGGAAGACGTCTGTCCTTCGTGAACATTGTCAACCTGTCCTTCAGGTTTCGACTCATTCTGTGTATCTGAGTCATGCTTGTAAAGCTCCAGTGAAAAGGTGTCATCAATATCTTCGGCCTCCGAACCGCTAGAGTCTCCACGATCTGTCCACGACATCACGGCTGTCTCAAAATCGTTGTTTCCTGGCACAACGGTTCTTCTATTTTTCGCTGCATGTTGGTTATTATTATTTTCGATAGACCGTTTTCTCCCGGACATCGTACTGGGTATTGTAAAAGTTTTCAAACTGAAGCAACAAAAAAAAGATAACTAAATCAAAACTATTTACAAAAATGTTATGTAATTACTGAGAGGTGGGGTCAGAGAGGCCCATGAAAAATAACAAAATGAATTTACTTACCGAAATTGCATACGCAAACATGTGCACAGCCGTTGACAGCCTCGGTGCAACTAAACTCGAAGGTATGAGTGTGTCGTATTTTTGTTTATTCATAATTACTTTTATTTTTTCTATAAACTTCGTTGTAATTTTTATACTCTACATTATTTTTCATTTTGATAATTTTTGTAAGTTTTTTAAACTTTATTGCTATAGATTTACTTTTCTATTACTTTTAACGGGAAAAATTGTTTTATTTCACTCATTTTTCTCGTATTTTGTAACTTAATTTCTTTAAATATTTTAACTAATTGTAAAATATTCAATTCTAAATATCGATGTATAAATTGGAAGAAAAAAATAATCTAAAAATTTTACACAACCCTGAAAGATTGAACGGCTCCCTAACATACTGTCCATAATATAACTGATACTTTTATAAATCATGACGTCAGATCCGACGGATCCAGCATTTCTCGCTAGAATACCTAAAGCCGAATATCAGATTGTGGTAGTCAAAGGGATATACAGTATGTATATACAGGTGTCCCATAATCCTACGTATTCCTTTTAAAGGTGTTGGCCAGCTTATTACTCACCAAAAAATGAAAACATGACCTCAGTAAAAGTTCCTTAGTTTTCCAGATATTTCCACTTTTATGAACATCTACGCCCGAACTCAGTTTTTTGAGTGCAAGTTTTTCAATTTTTAGGATTCTAATTTTTGTTTCACAATACTGAATAAGTATTCTATTGATCACAGTCCAAAATTTTACCAATACTGCATTGCCTTGGCGGGAAAAAAAATATTAATGCCCAGTCAATATTTTAAAATAAATCTCTAGGTGACTTTGACTCTTCACCCTGAAAAAAAAATGACGCTAACCTGGCAAGTTATTTTAAAAGTTTGTCATTTTAAAAACAATAAAACATTTACTATATTTTACTTTAGAAAAAAAGATATTGCTTTTTTAATGCAAAATGAGCTGAATTTATAATTATTTCATTAATTAGGAATTCCAATGTAAAGAATTGCTTGTTTTAGTAAAGTGAAAAGTGTTTATGTTAAATTAAATTATTTTTGTACATTATTGTGAAACATAAATTAGAATCCTAAAATATGAAAATTTGAAGAATTGGCATTCAAAAAACTGATCTAAGGGGTAGATTTTCGGAAAATTCATAAAAGTAGAAATATCTCGAAAACTAAGGCACTTTTACAGTGGTCATATTTTCATTTTTTGGTGAGTCATGAGGTGACCTAACACCCCTTAAAAGGAATACCTCGGATTATATTCCTTTCAAATATTCAAAGCAAGACTTCATATTTAAATGTATTATAGATTATGGTATAAGTATGTTTATTCAAATTGTGCAAGAAGCTAGCTAAACTTACTAGGACTATCATCAAACAGCATCGAGGTACTTTGCTGTCATGCCAGAATAATATTATTGTATTTAATACGCAGAGATCTACCTTAAAGTATATTTAACACTCACAGAGAGCTACCTCGTTGATGAGGCTTGAGGTATATTTAGCATTTAGAGGCACCATGTTGAAGCCGAGTATTGGGCGCACTAGGCTACTAATGTATTATTGCAATTCTGCCCTTTGCCAAATATTTTTATTTAGATTCTACAATATACGTCAGGAAATAAATACAATAAATCAAATCAAATTTTCATCTCGAATTAATTTTCAGGATTTAGAAAATATGAAGTTGCATGAAAAGAACTTCTTTTGTGAATCAGTGGAAAAATAACAAAGATTTTATTTTATTTTAAAAGAATAACCCGCTAAGCCTTCATTTTAAAGGCTTGTCTGCAGGTGGATAGTAAGGATAAGGAAAGTAGGAATGAAAAACACATCACAAATACCCAAGCCCTTTGAAAATAAATATTGCTTCAGTTTGCAATTGGCGAAAATCCAGCCCGCAACGTGAGATTCGCAGTTAAGCGTCTTTTCAGCTAATAACCGTAGTTACGGTGCCTGTTGTTGTGTATCGGTCACCTCGGCTTCTGTTAACGTGGACTTCTTTTTTAAATAAACTTTAAACAACAAAATTCACATATATGGACAAGTAAATATGAGTGATGTTGCAATGACATAAATGAAGGTTTTTGATCAATGGTTGCTCGATTCTTGGTGAACAGTCGAGAGGACAAACAAAAAAGGAAATTATTGTTAGTAGGTGTATATTATGATTTGACGGAATTTGCTTATTTTTTTTGCCAGCTGTTTCGTCTTGCGAGTGTTCCGTTTTGACAAAAAGTCTGTAACCTCTAGATTACTAAACTATCCTACGTGTGACATTCGTGAAAAATACGACAGAAATAAATGAGGTAATCAAAAACTTTAATATTTTAAGGTAATTGTAACATTCTTTGGGTTTAAGAGATCACATAACAATTTAAAAAATTAAAGGTAATTAGGTAATGTGAATCGGGGGCGGCGAGTAACGACGAGAACATTGTTTTTCAGGGAATCGATGAGGACAGGGAAGTTGAGGTAGGGTGTGCTGTTACCTCAGGAGAATATGCATGTTCACACGGCACAGATTTGCAAACGGGGTTCTGAAGAAATCATTCATTCTTCTTACAGTTAAGACCCGACTTGAGGGATTATTTTAGTTTTTAATCTCTGTGCTGGAGATTTAGGAATGAAAATGACATAATATGGTGGCCCATCTTGACAGCAAAACCGACTAATATTTTTAGACTAGCGCTTGAAGGCCATATTTGAAATACTTCAAAGACAGAAAAGATCGCATTGAAATACATTAACTAACTAACCATCACACCGCTTGTCCGCAGGGGTAGGCTGAGAGAATAGAACACCACACCACTCTGTCTTTATAAACATTCTTCGCCTCTTCCATGTTCATGCATCTCCTCATACATACCCGCCGATTATGTCGATTCCTAGCCTGACCGCTTTCAAGTATTTGACATACCTGATTGTACCAAGTTTTTCTCGGTCTTCATCTGCTCGTTTTTCCAACTTTATTCACCTCATAAATGTCTTTTTCCATTCTTTCCTCACTCATTCATTCCACATGTCCAAACTTCTTCTTCTTCTTCTTTCCATGTTCGCTCCCTAGGTGGAGCATATGGCCAACACGAGTCGTCTCCAAGTCACTCTGTCACGCGCCATCTCCTTGGCTTCCTCCCAGGTCAGTCCAGGGTCTCGAAGTTCCGCTGAGTATAGTCGGTGAATGGTCGTCAGCGGCCTTCCTGGGCGCCGGAATCCTCGGGATTGGAAGAAGAGACATGAGGGGTTGATGCCCTCAGGTGGCATTCTAAGGACATGTCCCAACCATGTCCACCTTCTTCTCTTCAGGACTTCCAGTATGAGGGGCTGTTGAGTTCTTCTCCTCACATCCTCATTCCTGACGAAGTCATACCACTTTATACCCAGTATTCGCCTCAGGCATCTATTTTCAAAACTTGCTAGTTTCTTGCTTTGAGCTTTGGTGAGGTGCCACGACTCACATCCGTACAGCAACACTGTTAGGATGAAAAGAGACGACACTTGATTTTTGTCGAGTAAAGCAGTGAGTCCCAGACATTGCGCATTTTATTGAATATAGCTCCTGCCGTTCCGAGCCGTACATTCAGTTCCTTCTGGACACTACCATCCTCCACCATGAGTGTTCCAAGGTATCTGAAGGTGTCGACTCGAACGAGCGCTCGTCCCTCACAAGTAAGATGTTGATCTCGGTCCAGACAGGCTGAGTTGCACATGACATTCGTCTTTTTGGCATTCACTCTTAGGCCTAACCGAGCGGAGTTTATTTGGAGGGAGTCAATTATATCTTGCAGGGCTCCGATCGATGTATCTATTAGAACTGCATCTTCCGGATATTCTAAATCGCATAATTTCTGAGCAGGACTCACTGCAATTCCTCGATCCGGTGGGATTGACATTCGTAGGATGAAGTCAAACATGATGATGAAGAGAAATGGGGCTAGTACACAGCCTTGCTTCACCCCAGTAGAGACCTCAAACGGTTCACTGCACACATCATCTATTCTAACGCAGCATTCGCTGTTAGTGTGAAGCGCCCTGATAATGGCCACAATTTTGACAGGAACTCCATATGCTTCTATGATATTCCAAAGAGAAGACCTATGCGGGCTGTCGAAAGCTTTTTCGTAGTCTACAAAACAGCAGGCAAGGGCGCAGTTCCATTCGTTACTTTGCTGTAACAGGCATCGTAAGTTATGTATATGGTCAGCGCACACCCTGCCTGGTAGAAAGCCCGCTTGGTTCTCTCTGAGGACTCGCATTATTGGTTTTTGGATTCTTGCCAGTATTATTTGTGCCAGAATTTTTCCAGGAACGCTTAAAAGAGTAATGCCACGGTAGTTATCACACAACAGCGGATCACCCTTTTTGTGGAGGGCTATAACTTCCCCGTTTACCCAATCCTTCGGGCACCTTTCCTCTTCCCATACCTTTGAAAGCAGGTGATACAGGGGGTCGAGGAGAGCGTCCATGCCACTCTTGACGTATTCCGGATGTATTTCGTCGACACCAGGCGCCTTTCCGTTTTTCAGCTTTTTAATAGCTGATATAATTTCGGTATGCGTTGGAGTGCTTTGCAAAATATCGTGTGCTCGCGGAATGTTCAGTTGGGCAGAAACTGAGGGCACATCGAGGAGATCTAAGGGGGGTGGACGATTTAGCACGCGGCAGAAGTGATCTCTCCATATGCTTTTCACGCAATCGGGCTCAGACTCGATTTGGCCGCTCGGGCCACGAACTGGGCCTGCGGTCGGGGGCCGCTTACCACAGATTTGGTGCGTAATCTTAAAAAGCTTAGAAGTATCACCTCTACGGGCTGCTTGTTCGGCTGCTGCTATTTGTGTGTCCAGGAAACGGCGTTTATCCCGCCTTGCGGATCTTTTGACAGCCAGGTGCTTCCATTTATATTGCGCTCGGAGACTTTCGAGCTTACCCTGGTCAGTTTCCGCATCTTTTAGGAGTTTTATGTTGGCCCTTTCTTCTATTAATCCCCACGTTTCATCCGACATCCATTTGGGTCGATTTGACGGCTTCATTCCGAGAACCCTTTGAGCTGACGTAACTATGGCTGTTTTGATGTTATTCCATGTGCTTTCGATAGGATCATTATCATCGGAATGTTGCTGCTCGACTCCCTCTCTGACGGCGATATCATAGTTAAGCCAGGACATTGTCTCCTTGAGCTTATCAATGTTGACCTGACTCCTCTTCTTTGGCTTGGCAGTGCGATTTAATTTCAGCCTTATTTTGCCTGTGAGTAGCTCATGATCACTATAGATATCGGCGCCTCTGTATGTGCGGACGTCTAGGAGTTCTCTACGATGGGCTGCAGTGTAAAGAAAATGGTCAATCTGCGTTTTTGTATTGCCATCGGGAGAAGTCCAAGTATACTTGTGGATGTTTTTGTGAGGAAAAATTGTACCACCTATCAAGAGCTCATTTAAGGTTGCGAGTTCGATGAGCCGCTCACCGTTATCGTTAATGCAACCGAGGCCGTGGCTACCCATCACTGTTGGACCGAGTGCTACGTTGGTGCCGACTCTTGCGTTGAGGTCTCCCATTACAATGACGCGGTCCCTTTTCGGGACCGAGGATATTACGGAGTGCAGAGAGTCGTAAAAAGCATCATTAACGTGATCGTCGGCATCTTCTGTGGGGGCATAGCATTGGAGTATGGTTACAGAGCTATTTGTGGTTTTGAAAGTTGCTTTCAAACTAAAAGTCTAAAAGTAAAACTCTTTCAGAAATTGGTTCCCATTTTTGGAGGCAGCGAGCCGCTTTGTCTGTCATTATAAGTGCCACTCCCTGTCGATGGTACTGCTCTTGTCCTGAATAGATGATTGTGTGTTTCTCCAGCAGTTTCTTTCCTGAGCCTTTCCATCGCGTCTCGCTCAGTCCCAGGATGTCCAATTTGTACATCTTCATGATGCGAGTAGCGTGCAGGTCTTTTCCAGGAGTGCGCATGGTTTGCGCATTATATGTGCCAACGTGAAGCGTTGCACTGTTGGAGAGTAATTCCTTATCTTTAGCATTATCCTTTTTACGTTTGCCGGGCCGTGAGTCAGGTGAAAACTAGATAGTGTAAAAGGTGTCCAAACTAGATAGTTTTAATGTTCGGATCAACACATCTTTCTTAATTTTATAAATAATGCTTATCTCAGCTTTGCAATAGTTTACTTACTATTTTCAATAGTTTATTGAAATACATTTCTTTTAAAAATGGTTAAGATTAGTTAACTTTTAATTCTCAAGACTCATTTTCCATTAGGCATCCTTCTATTCCATAAATCGTGGAAATTTGCATCGCAGTATTGTTTAATTGTGAATTTAGGTATTTAAAGTTATTATTTTCAGAAAAAATATTATAAGTTATATTTAATTATATAAAACAGAATATGATGAAAATAATAAAACAATAAATTATTAAGACGAAAATGCAAACTATACTACACTCCCGGTAAACAAATAACGATACAGATTTTATTATGAAATTATGCCACAGTACATTTTAATGTAATGTGGTTTTAAAAGCTGCACAAAAAGTAAACAAATCCTTTGTTCCACTTCCTAAACCAGGATTGACATGTGGCCAATTGCAATGCCAGTCGGGTAAGCTCTAAGTAGAAAATTCCATTGTCTCGTAATATCCATTTAGATGTGGTCAATATTTCTCCGCAAAAAATTGGACCCGCATAAACTGTTTTTGGTGGAGGGGTTTTTTTAGCAAACAAAAAAATATTCGATTACTCCATTCTATACAGGTCATAAATGTTTTATACTGTCACACAGTTGAATAAATGGAAAAATACAGTGGAACCTCACATAGTGAGTAGTTGGCATAATGAGTAACAAAAATGTGAAAAAGTTGCTCCCATCACGAGTTATAGAGAAGGGCTAGTCCCTTTTTCACGACATTCACTTGTGAGCCGGACTTCCGAGCCGGACTTCCCCGCCGGAACTCGAGGTGGATAACTACGATATTGAAGAGCTTGTGAAAACACAGTCAAGAGCTTACGGAGTTGCAGTTATTGGAGTTACAGCTAGAAATTATGGAGGTAAGCTTGTTGATGGAGGAGGAGGAAGTACATAGCGGAGCAACAATCTTCTAGCGCAATAAGAGAAATGCTGAAAGCGTGACAAACTGTTGCACTGTACATTAAGAAGCATCACCCTAATAAGGGGGTAATCGTGCTACAAATTTATTCGATGTTAATAGTGTGACACATTTTCGCCAAATTTAGAAGCGTCGGCAAAAACAAATTAATTAATTATTGGCCACAAATTCATATTTTTTTTTTTAGTTTTTAAGTCTAAATTGTATTCAAAGTTGTTACACTCCTTAACAATTTAAAAGTAATTAAAATTAATATAAATTTGAGTATTCTTTCGGCATGGAACGCATTATCGTATTTTACATTGATATTCTATGGGAAAACTGTTTCGCTTAAGGAGTAAGATGCTGGAACGAATTATGCTCATTATAAGAGGTTCCACTAATAAATAAAACAGTGAATGAAGTCTTTTATGTATTTGAGACGACCTGAAAAGACACCATATATTATCTTTATTTTATTTTGTAATTAAAAAAGGACTTAGTAATTGCATAACAATTGGTGCTCGAATACAAAAACCAAATAAAAAAATCCAGTTATTAAATTGAAAATATATTTACTTGGGAGAGCCGCACTTTGGAACATTTGAATAGGTTTTATATATCTACATTAGAAAGTAATTCATCCCAATAATCCAAAATGTACATAATATTACGGATGTAATTTTCTAGTAGTTTTAATGCGGAATATAAGTTACGCAAGTTCGACGCATTATTTATATTACAGAAAAAGGCTCGGTGTTTACTCAGTTGACATAATCTCGTTGCGTTATGCAACAAATAAATAAGAATGTAGGATTATAAAAAATTATTTATTTAAAAATATATTACCGATAATAAATTGCGCTTAACCACCATAGTTATGTTTGCAAAGAGTGGCCATGGCTGGCGTGAATCTAATTTATTTATTTCCCAAAAAACATTTCGTAGCATCATACTAAAAATTTTCACTATCCGCGATTTTAGAATGTTAAAGCCGATCAAAATAACAAAATGAAGATAACACGGCGCGGACATGTCCCCTCGCACTTCATAGTTCACATATTTACAGACAGTCGGAGGCCGCGCGTTAATCGTCGAAGTTCTGCGACAGAAGAAAGTTGGCCGCTAGGTTCTCGTTCTTCTCGCAGGCGAAGTACGCCTGGATCACCATGTGCTCGGGGAAGCCGAGGGCCTTGAGTCGCTCGATGGCAGCCTTATCTTCGGGGGAGATGTACAGCGGAGAGGCGGCGGGGACGGCGGGGGCGGCGGGCGGCGCGGCCGCGGCAGCCGCCGCCGCCGCTGCGGGCGCGCCGGGCGCGGCCGGCTCGTTCAGCATGCGCACGAAGGCCTGCTGGTGCTGCGAGATGGCTTGCAGCAGCGCGGGGTTGGTCTGCCCGATCTGCTGCAGGATGCTGTTGAGCAGCGACGGGTCCTGCTGGATGATGGCGCGCATCTGCTGGAACTGCGGCTGGCCGCGAAGGAAGCCGAGCGGGTCTTCGTCCGGACCTTCTTCCTCCAGGCGCTCGGCCAACAGCTCCTCGGGGATGCCGGTCACGAGGTACTCCACGGCGCGCTCGCTGTTGTCGAACGAGGCGCGCAGAGCCTGCTCCACCTGGGGCCGGCTGTACCCCATGTCCATGAGGGAGCGCACGCGTTCCTCGTGCTCCGCGTCCACGCTCGCCTCGGCCTCCGCGGGCGGCTCCGTGGGGGGCGCGGTCTCCGCGGCCAGAGGGGTCGGGGGAACGAGCGCTGCCACAGAAGCCTCCGCCGGGGGCGGCGGTGGCGCATCCGTCACCGTCTCTACCGTTTTCGGTTTCGTCACCATGACTACGATAAATTTGTTCTCATCGATGTTGTAGCTATCGATAAAATTATCATCGGTGAGAATTTTTCCGGCATAGATGAGCCTTTGGTTGTCTGCGGGGTAGTCTTTTCCTTTTTCTAATTCTATTTTTTCTTTTAGAGCTTTCACCGTTTCGGTTCGATCAATTTCAATTTGAAAAGTTTGCTGTTGTAAGTTTTTAAAAGTAATTAACATTTTGCCGGTTCAAAATTTCACTCCACCGTTCGAATATTATAAGCGCGTTATAATAAGCTTTCTGAATTTTAACAACGAAGACGAATGTTATTCCTTCAATTTTCTCCCGACTGACTCAACAAAACTGACGAGTAAACATAACCTCACTCGAAGCCTACGTGATATGGCCGACCTCTATCCGTCAAAATTCATTTGCATTCTTTGCGGCCATTACGTTGCAAAATTATTTTACTGAAATATTTCCGTTACTTTCACGATAGAGGCGGAAAGATATTTTCGGTTAGGTGTAACAGCGTTGTATAAAAAAGTCATATTACTTCTTCTATTTTGTTTCAAATTTCATAAGAATAACCTACTCTTTTTGCTCAGTGCTTCCCGCTTTATTGTCTATGATTCTACTGTGTTTCCTACCTTTAGGTAAAGCCCGGTGCTCAAACAGCGGGTTTCATGATTTGGGTAGGTACTATTAGTTTGCTAGTGAGTATCTACCTAAGCAGAGAGATTGCTAATTTCATAGTAAAATCACTCGTAAACGAGTGGAAGCTAAAAAAAAATCGTGGCAGTTGTTCAATAATTTAATAATATGCGATGGCGCGAAATTAGATCTAAATGCATACTTCATACATTGACAACGAGTAGGTCATAATCATAAAATGATATGTGTTATTTTAACATAGAACAAACTTTGGTCGGTGAACAAAATTAACTATGAACAATGTAATTATAAATATAGGAATAATTCCTAAACTTAAAGGGCAAAATTTATTGCAACCATAAGGCACATTGGATACGTTTTCGTACGAATTTGAGTCGTTCGAATACGTATGTATACGCAGGTACATTTCCGACGGTAAAAGTACTATGAAAGCTTGCACATTGGATACGAATTAATTGCGCGTGTACGCACATATCGCTCACTCCTTTCAAGAACGTCATAAATCAAAAAACTTGATTTTTCAGGAGAACGTTTTTAAAGTTTAAAAATATAATACAATGTATTAAAAATAAATATCAAGCCACTTATTGAACTTTTTACTGTGCAACAGATCTTTTTAGGTGAAACCTGAAGGTTCTTTCTCCATTTGAAAAATATTTAGGATATTTCAAAAAATAATTAAACAATACCTTTTCTTCAAAATGCAAAAACAACACTTTATGCCCTGTAACGGGTAAATATTAAATTAAAAATATGCCGCTTTTGCTGGGATATAGTACATTTTCTGGGCATTCCGAAAACATGCACAACTGAAAATTGTCGATTTTTGATTTATGACGTTCTTGAAAGGAGTGAGCGATATAGCTACGACATACGAATTCATGTCCTACGTACCAAGCGGGCATACTACTTGCGCAGTTCCCCAGTGACAGTTGTATGGTGTGTGAATTGAAAAAGGAGGATCATAAAATAAAACCATTTATAATCGGGTTCTGTATCAGCTGCTTGACCTAATCTTTTCTTTAAAACTTTTTTGAGTTTCCTTCCAAAAGTATCTCCATTTTTTCATCCGCTCATTTTCTGAAAAAATAATAAAACTTACTTTTTTATTGCTGGCACCGTTTTCTCAGTGATTCATCTTTCAAAACTCTTGGATATCAGTAAATACTGTTCGTTTTGTTTTTAATTCTGTCTTACAATGATTTTTCCACACATTCGTTTAAGGGAACGCAATTCAACGGCGTTCAATCTGCTCTCATCCTTCCTTTGCCAGTTCCATGTTTCGCTTCCATACATCAGTGTCGGTACCAGCCCTCCGTTGTGAACCGCCAATTCGATGGTCACGCAAGTGATAATTTGAATCACTTTGGTACCACAAGCATTTGTACTCGTGTACCAAATTAATATTTTTTATTTCCATAGTTATTCGTACGAATGTTACGACTATACGCGCGTGCACGTACTAATAATTCGTCCAATTGCACCTGGGTAGGTGCGAGCGCCCACAGAACTTCCAAAGTTGGGAATACGTACATATTCGGACGATTCAATTTTGTACGAAAATGTCAATGCAACCTGTGTGCGCGCTCGATCTAATCATATTCGTACGACTCAATTTAGTACGAAAACGTATCCAATGTGCACGCGGCCTTATGAACAAGTTTGATTGCGCGACACTGGCGTAATGGGGTATAACTATACAGTATAAACTGACCATTTATTTTTGTCCTCAAAACGGGACATCTATCAAGTTTTACGTAATAGTATGCAAATTCAAGAAAACACGTATTTTTTCATATTTTTTACGTATCAGTAAAAAGAAAATGAATGTTAAAAAGGAAATAAGAGGAATAAATAATATAAATATGAAAAAATGTTGTTTTATTATTTTTATAAAGAGTCGGCGGTCTTCATATAAATTAGTTAGTCTTTGCACATGACTCACCAGCCACCTGCTGTAGCCATATGCACCGAAATCAAGCTAGGATTTGTTCAGCAAAGTTGTATGAAACGGCCATACTACACTATCGTAAATTTTTTACACTTTTTTTTAAAAATTGTTACCGTGTGTTGCTCTTTTTATTTAACGTGACATTTCGATGTCCCGAAACTTTACTCGGAGACTATCTAAAAACGGTACGGTCCCGTTCAAAACGGGACGTATGGTCACTTTAGGTATAAGGTGATGTGAAAATAAATAAATATTTCACAACTACTAAATTAATTGCGTTCTCGTGATCAGACATTCGCTAGGGATAAAGAACAGAGACTTTGGATTTTTTCAATGGTAAAAAATGTTCTAATGAATTCAATAGAAAGTATTTTTCTTTTATTAACACATAGAAATAATGACAATAATGTATTTTAAACGAGCTATAAAAAACATTTTATTTCCATTTTTAAAAAGTGGTGCAATGGAAGTGAACAATTTCGCAGTGATATCAGTAGATCTTCGGTGTTTGAACGTACGTACATAATGTTTTTAAAGAAATAAAACATAATGTTTTTAAAGAAATAATATGGAAGTGAACAATTTCGCAGAGGTATCATAGATCTTCGGTGTTTGAACGTACGTACATAATGTTTTTAAAGAAATATATGTATTCTCTTAATATTATTATATGGATAATATTTTTATTAATCAAATAATTATTTACAACATTTTGAGTGTGTCCAAATACTTGTTCACAAAATCTGGATTATCTCCAATCACATACTAATATAAGAGTTTCTGCTTAGTAAAAAGCTTCTTTACATCTCACCAATAGATGTCTCTAGTGAAGTTCTAGTGATTCAAGAACAAGGTTTCTAAATTGGTTCATATATATAAAATTTCCAAGAATTTGAGTAGTGTGGTTGTCAATAATGGGTAGAATTGTTGAATGTTACACGTGTGTAAAGTGATCACTTAAACCAGCCGATGACGGTCGTCAGCCCCGTAAATGCCCAGACTTCCATATTCCTCTTCATCTTTGATGAGATGTCAAAAAATAATACAAATAATTATTGTTAAATCGGTAATATTCCCGCTACAAACAATACGTGTGTAGGTATACAGTTTCCCCCCTCTGCCACAACTTCATTTTTTAATAACGGACTCCTTAGGTCTCACCATCCATAATTTACTCATGCTTTTCGTTGAAATAAATAGCATATTGTTCTTAAATAATATCTGTGTACTGTATCACATTTCTACTTTTATAATACTCAAAGCAAAAATGCTGTCCAGATAATATGTATTAATGTATATTGAGTATTTCCGTACTAAATTTAATGGTAGGGACTGACCGGAGCATTTCGTCGTAACGTATACGTAACAAGTTACGGTGCGAGCATTCGTATAGTCAGTACAGCGAGCCGAGCTGCTCGCCGCTCATTCCGAATGCTCCATCCGAAGTCAGATGCAATTTTAGTTCAGCACCAGGGTTGCCATATGTGGGAAATTCCCCAAACTGCGGCGAATCTCAACTCGATTGGGGAATTTGTGGGGATTGGCACTACGTGGGGGAAATGCGGGGATTTTAACATTTTACAATTTATTAATTTATCAGACAGATTGATGGTTAGTGATTAAAATATCAATTACAATTAATGAAATCAATATTTTTTATTATCGATTTCCCACGTAGCAAAAAGGTTCGTGTCAAGGCTAATAGATTTCATGAACGTTTGTATCTCATTTCTAAAATTTCATGACGAAGAAATTTTACCTGGATTCGACCCTTTTCAAATCTTGAGTGTCTGATATTTTTTATTGCCCAAGCGAATTTGTTTGATTAATTGAATTACATTATAAAAATAAAATGTTTTTCTTTTTATAATATTATTCAATTAATAAAATAAAACTTTTTTCTTGTCAAGCAATAATTATTTTATTATTTATAGATTAGGAGTTTAATTTGTAGAACTCCATTTAATACATACATTATTTTAATATTAAGTTACAGTGATGCCTCGTATAACGAACGCTGCACGCAAAGATTTCGGTTCTTCGTCACTCACGGATTGTATCGGATCCAGGGAGAAGCAGCCGAGGACTCTCGGGTGGTGAAGTAGACGAGCTCGTTGAAGAACACTGACAACTGTAGAGTTCCAGTTATTCTAGTCCAGCAACATAATGAAGCTCAAAGAGAAGGTAACAACGAGGAGAGGAGCAATCAAACCAACCAATCTCAACTGCCGCCATCGAGAACATCCTGATCAAATGGGTTTCTTTAAGGTATAAGAATTTAACCTAACCTAACAAATCTCAACTAAACCAAATTAAACCTAACCTAATCTAGCTTTACAAATATTACTGGAATCTTACCTAACCTAACAAATTTTCACAACTAAACCAAACTTGACAAGACTTCCCTCCCAGCAATGACCAAATGCCGAGAAGTCAATGATTGGCTCACACTAGATTATCCCTCCTGTTCTCTACGCAGATTTAACCTACGAGTAGAAGTAACAAAAACCCACTAACTGATGTATAAACTTCGTACATAATAAAGATAATAATGCAACTCTCATAAAAAAACCTAATTAAACGAAACTTTACCTTAACTAACATAAAAACACATTACGCTTTATATAATGGAAACAGTATTTGAAAAATATATACACATATTTGCTGTTGCATAGACTTGGCAACGTTGTAAAGGGCAAAATCAATCTGTATCGTCGAAGGCAGCGCGGTGTAATTTTGCGTATCTGTGTTTTAACACACTAAGGACGGGTGTTTTTTAGGTCGTTTTTTTAAAATTATTGATTCTACTTATTTTGTTCATTAAAAATACACTTTGCTCTTAATTATTTTATTCATAAATATTTGTCTTTCATTAAGTTTATTTTGTAATACTTTGTCAACAAAAATACACTTTCCTCTTAATTTTTCATAAATTTTCGTAAATCAAAAGTATTGATTAAAAAATCATTACTGATATCAGTATAACTACAACACGGGACCAATCCCTTTGGCACGTCTCTTCGTGATAGTCGCGAGTAGGTGCCTTCTTTCTTCGATTATTCGTAGTACAATATCTCGTGGTTCGAGATGTGGTCTCTCCAGGATATCCCAACCATTATTTAAAGCTTTAGGAAGTCGATACGAAAATAAAAACGCGTCTGAAGAAACTGTCAATGATAACAAACGAAAATTAAGGCACTTTGCAAATCCATCCCGAGCAATACAAGTTTTGTTATGAAAACATAGTAAATTTTGCATGCCCTTTTCATAAAATGAGAGCGAAATTAAGTATACAGTGGAACCTCTTATAACGAGCAAATTTCGTTCCAGTATCTTACTCGTTACATGAAACATGTTTTCCCATAGAAATCAATGTAAAATACGATAATGCATTCCATGCCGTAAGTATAGTCTTTTAAAAAATATATTAACGTTTATTCAAAGAAGATAACTTATGAATTGTTAAGGAGTGTAACAACTTGGATTACAATTCAGATTTGAAAAAAACCTAAATCAAAATATGAGTTTAAGACAAATAATTAATTTCTTTAAACTAGAAAACCGTCTAAAGACATTTGTTTTTGCAGAAGGTTAAAAATTTGGCGAAAACCTGCCACATCATTATCATTGAAATTTGTAGCACGAAAACCCACCTTAGAATGATGCTTCTTATTATACGATGCAACAGTTTCCCATGCTTTCAGCATTTCTCTTATTGTGCTAGAAGATTGTTGATCTGCTACTTCCTCCTCCTCCATTAACAAGCTCTCCTCCATACTTTCTTGCTATGAAACATGATGCAACTCCATAAGCTCTTCGGTGGTCAGCTCTTAGCTGTGCTCTTTAACAAGACCTTCAATATCGTTGTTATCCACCCAGAGTCCCATGATATTGACTTTTGACACAATCTCTTTGACTGTAGACTTCACAGGTACTGTTTCAAAATTACATTCGACAACACTCTCTGGCCAAAGTTTTTCCAAGTATAATAAAGGGGCCTTCTCGGTGACTCCTTCCCAAGCCACGAAAGTCCCGGCTCACAAGTGAATGACGTAAAAAAGGGACTTGCCCTTTCTCTGCTCGTCATAACGAGATGTCGCTCGTTAAAAGAGCAACCTTTTCACATTTCTTTGTTCGTTATGCGAATTACTCGTCATGTATACGTTCCACTGTACTTACTATGTGAAATAACTGATTCGTGCATTGCTTTGACCCTTTTGCACGTTCATCGTTTGATCATATTAGTAGAAACATGTTTCATTTCAAATAATGATCCGATAATCGATGGCATTTTGATTGCAAATTTTTTACATTTTATTTACATTTACATTTTTTTCAACAGCTTCTACTTCAACCTCGGATATATCTGCAAGCGCTGGATGTATTTCTTCATTATCACACATCAAATCACATCTCCCCAGGTAATGCAAATTTAGGTACGGTACACATAATTTATAACTACGCAATTCGATTCGTTGTTTTTTTTTAAATGTGAATAAATTAAGAATAAATTTGAGTTAACTAACCGATATGTTAGTACTTTTGACAAAATGTTTTTTTTTATAAACCATAAACTTATTTTGCGGGCGGTGTATGACATTCTTCATATTCTCATATCAGCTTACGTGCCAAACAATCAAATAACAATAACAAAGCAATAATAACGAATACCGATTTATTTTGAAATTTTAAATAAGGACAAAACTTCCTTATTTAATTTATAATTTAGTTGACTTTTTTTTCGCAAAGTGATAGTTTGCAACAACTATAAGTATTGATTATTATTTGTTACCACAGAAAAAAACAGTCTCAAAGTTACTCATTCATATCCTCAATCTTTAAATCTCACTTGTTCAAATTTCTCACTAGTTAACTTATCAGCCACGTACGTAGAAACGAAATGGCTTATTTTTTCATAATTCACATTAATTTTTCATTTAAAAGCACATAAAAATAACAATTTCTATTTCTATTTTTTCTTCAATAACATATGGCGAAAAGAAATGGCGCCGACAACCTATTTGTAGATGATTTATTATTTCCTTACCTTCAAGCTAAACGTCCATACGGCATACTTACATCAAAATTATATACTACATATAAACATTAAATACAAATAACCCTTGATGAAACCGGATGGTAAAATATGTCAATAGGTATAAAAGATCAATGCTGTGCCATGTATTTTCGATTTTGATCGAGGCAATGTTTTATCTTTTTCTGTGGTCTCCCCTAGCTTAATCAATTTTTCTTCCTAAATGTTGGAGATGTTATTTACGGTTTTTGCAAAATCCTAAATATGTGTTATACGAAATTTAACCTAATAACCTCAAAAATGTTTGCCTATGTGATCTATATTCGCACGCATTTTTAATGTAAAACTTATATTAAAAAAGAATGTGCATTGTATTTTTATTAAAGTAATATTATTGGTTTTTTAAATGTTTAATGTGGATATTAAAATAATGAATAACTTAGTGATTTTTTTTCAATTGTTATTTATTATATTCAAATTGATTACAAATAATTATTTTTAGGATCCCATGTGTGTCTATTATTGTGTGAGTATAATAATTTAATTTATAAAAAAAACGTGTATGTATTGTATATTCCTATTATTATTATTGTGTTTTGTGTTGATCTAAACATTGATTTAAAAATCTGATTTTTTGTAAAATTGTCGGTGTGAAACAAAGATTTTCCATGTGTGAAATTTCAGTCGCATGTCGCATGCGGCATGCGGACACTAGCTGAGCTCTGACTTCGTTATTCGGCGTTTGATCCAATCTATATGTGGTTTCAACTTATTCATCTAAAACTGAATAAAATACCACGCATGTTGGTTCCTATAGAATTTCACATTAAGTGCTAATCTTACATTTATCCGCAGATTTTAAATTTCATCAGCACGTGTTACGTGACATGCAAGTCATTCTTGTATATTTAGTAAGTATAGCAACTCCAGAAGTAACGAGAAAATAATCCTCATTGCTCCTACATAATTCCGTTTTGTGCTCGTGAAATTTAGATCATTCATGTTTGATGATTATCTTTATCGTATAGCCTTTAATTCATAAGTACAATGCCTACAGTCAATAATATAACTAATATTGAGTTTTTTTCTCACAGTTCAAATCATAATATGCACCTATTATAACTGATTTTGACAGTTCTCCGTATGTCCCACATAATTTTTAAATTTTCTCGAAGACCGGCTAAATTCGAGTAAAAACGATTTCAATTCGCTAGTAAATTATGGGGCAAATCGAACTAGGTATTTAGAAGAAGAAGAGAGTGATACACCCCAAACTAACAAAAAAGTAGTAAAAATATGTAAACAAATAAATATCTTGATTGCAATTCAGAAATTAACTCTGGAGGTGATGTTTTTTGTCCGTGCTTGCTCCGAATCGGAACAAGAACAGACATGCATCGCGTCGCCGCATTGACCGTCCGACATCCTCCCGGCTGCGGCTGCCGGCAACCGACGAGTCTCCTATCATAGCTGGATATTTGCGTTCGTTTTTTGTTTATCCGAGCCGTAATCATTCAAATGTCAACATTACGTCGGACTCGGAGATGTTGCGAAATTTTTTGAAGCAGAGAACTAAACCGTATAGATATGCTCAACAGCGACTTTGCAAGGATCGGTATACCGTCGACGGTGACTGCAGTGTTGCCAGGTCTTTTCCAAATAAATACCGAACAGTGAGCATTTTTTTTTTAATCGATACAGTCGAACTCGGTTATTACGAGCACGGTTATAGCGTGATGTAGCGAGGAAACATTCGTTGACATTTTGGTTTCTGATTTTCTCCATACATTTATTCACAGTTATAACGAAGAACTTCTCGGCTATAGGAAAGGGAGCAAAAAGAGATCGTCTTTTTTTTTAATGTTGAAAATATTTTAATGCTTTAAAACATTTTCGACCTTAAGCAATAAAATCCGACCGGGCAATTAGACCGTTGACGCCGGGATGGGATTGCGTTTATGACTCTTAAGTACTAATTTGGTTTTGTCACCGACAGTAAAAAAAACGGTTTCACGCATATGGGTTTTGAATTGCATGTTGCAAATTGCAAGCTTTGTCATGTCTGTAAGGACCTACTTTGTTACAATAACTTATTATATAGTTTTGAACGTCATGATTTTTTCGGGGATTTTTACGATTGTTTCGTAATTTTGTATGTTCTATCTATGCTTACTATGGACATAGCATAATAAACATTACGAGGTGGGGAATGTCAGATCAATTCTAGAGCAGGTCCGTTAAAAACAAATCTTCGAATTATCAACAAATGTACTAATAAGAAAAAGCGTCTCTCGTGAACAGGCAATTAAAATTGGAGTGTTCAAAAAGTTTTCGTCATTCTCAGTGTCAATATTGTATTTTTATCTGCATTAAAAAAAACATGGGAACTGTGATCGTACGAATTTTAATCAAACTACTACAATGGTTTTGTACTCAAGCAGCACAAGATTTTCCGTTTTTTATAGGAAAACTGGATTGACAGAAAAATATGACATGTGCATAATGGGTGAATTGTATGAATTATGTTTCGATTTATGACATATTGTGTTTTGTGACCGTTTCAAATAAAAAAAAACTTCATGTGATAGGTAATTAAAAAAAATAATACATATTTTCGGACATAACGAGGAACGGTTATAACGAGCAAAATCAGTCGGTCCCTTCATCCTCGTTATAACCGAGTTCGACTGTATTTATATTATGAATTTAGAAGTATAAAGTACCTACCACAAGAGTAACTAGCTAACCTACCTTTATGCACTGCATCTTGATCAATACTTACATGAAGGTAAGATGATCACTCCTGCGCCTCAGGGACCAGCCCAGGGTAGTATTAAATAAATACTAAAAATATTAATAATATTGAAAATAGTGAAAATATTTGTGTAATATCAAATAGAGATGACTCTTTAAGTGATCACAATGTTCTAGAACCTGACTTTCTCATCTCACTCACTACTTCTTCTCCGTCTCCATCTCCGTCTACATCAACGTCTTCATCTCCGTCTTCATATTCATTTCATCTTATTGTTTATTTCATCTTCCATCTCCATCTCCATCTTCATCTCCATCTCCGTCTTCATCTCCATCTTCATCTCCGTCTTCATTTCCGTCTTCATTTCGTCATCATCTTCATCTTCATATCCGTCTTCATCTCCGTGTTTATATCCGTGTTCATCTCCGTGTTCATTTCCATTTTCATCTTCGTCTTCATCTCCGTCCTCATCTCCGTCTTCATCTCCGTGTTCATCTCCGTGTTCATCTCCGTGTTCATCTCCTTGTCCATCTCCGTGTTCATCTCCGTGTTCATCTCCGTGTTCATCTCCGTTTCCGTCTTCATAGCGTCTTCATCTCAGTCTTCATCTCTGTCTTCATCTCCGTGTTCATCTCGGTGTTCATTTCCGTTTTCATCTCCGTTTCCGTCTTCATCTCCGTGTTCATATCCGTGTTCATCTCCGTGTTCATCCCGTTTTCATCTCCGTGTTTATCTCCGTGTTCATCTCCGTGTTCATATCCGTGTTCATCTCCGTGTTCATCTCCGTGTTCATCTTCGTGTTCATCTCCGTGTTCATCTCCGTTTTCAACTCCGTGTTCATCTTGGTGTTCATCTCCGTGTTCACCTTTTTTTTTCATCTCCGTGTTCATCTCCGTCTCCGAGTTCATCTCCGTGTTCATCTCTGTTTTCATCTCCGTTT
Source organism: Brachycentrus maculatus (assembly GCF_059751285.1). Classification (NCBI taxonomy): domain Eukaryota; kingdom Metazoa; phylum Arthropoda; class Insecta; order Trichoptera; family Brachycentridae; genus Brachycentrus; species Brachycentrus maculatus. The sequence continues at coordinate 1,067,588 of NW_028281137.1, forward strand.
TCATCTCCATGTTCATCTCCGTGTTCATCTTCGTGTTCATCTCCGTGTTCATCTCGGTGTTCATCTCCGTTTCCGTCTTCATCTCCGTTTTCATCTCCGTGTTCAGCTCCGTGTTCATCTCCGTGCTCATCTCCGTTTTCATCTCCGTTTCCGTCTTCATTTCCATCTCCGTCTTCATCTCCGTTTCCGTCTTCATCTCTGTGTTCATCTCCGTGTTCATATCCGTGTTCATCTCCGTGTTCATCTCCGTCTCCGAGTTCATCTCCGTGTTCATCTCCGTGTTCATATCCGTGTTCATCTCCGTGTTCATATCCGTGTTCATCTCCGTGTTCATCTCCGTGTTCATCTCCGTGTTCATCTCCGTGTTCATCTCCGTTTTCATCTCCGTGTTCATCTTGGTGTTCATCTCCGTGTTCATCTTTATTTTCATCTCCGTGTTCATCTCCTTCTCCGAGTTCATCTCCGTGTTCATCTCCGTTTTCATCTCCGTTTTCATCTCCATGTTCATCTCCGTGTTCATCGCCGTGTTCATCTCCGTGTTCATCTCGGTGTTCATCTCCGTTTCCGTCTTCATCTTCCATCTCCATCTCCATCTTCATCTCAATCTCCGTCTTCATCTCCATCTTCATCTCCGTCTTCATTTCCGTCTTCATTTCGTCATCATCTTCATCTTCATCTCCGTCTTCATCTCCGTGTTTATATCCGTGTTCATCTCCGTGTTCATTTCCATTTTCATCTCCGTCTTCATCTCCGTCTTCATCTCCGTGTTCATCTCCGTGTTCATCTCCTTGTTCATCTCCGTCTTCATCTCCGTGTTCATCTCCGTGTTTATCTCCGTTTTCATCTCCGTTTTCATCTCCGTTTCCGTGTTCATCTCCGTGTTCATCTCCGTTTCTGTTTTCATCTCCGTTTTCATCTCCGTGTTCATCTCCGTGTTCATCTCTGTGTTCATCTTGGTGTTCATCTCCGTGTTCATCTTCGTTTACATCTCCATGTTCATCTCCGTCTCCGAGTTGAACACGGAGATGAACACGGCGATGAACACGGAGATGAACATGGAGATGAAAACGGAGAAGAACACGGAGATGAACTCGGAGACGGAGATGAACACGGAGATGAAAACAAAGATGAACACGGAGATGAACACCAAGATGAACACGGAGATGAAAACGGAGATGAACACGGAGATGAACACTGAGATGAACACGGAGATGAACACGGAGATGAAAACAGAGATGAACACGAAGATGAACACGGATATGAACACGGAGATGAACACGGAGATGAACACGGAGATGAAGACGGAAACGGAGATGAAGACGGAGATGGAGATGAACACGGAAACGGAGATGAAAACAAAGATAACACGGAGATGAAAACGGAGATGGAGATGAAGACGGAAACGGAGATGAACACCGAGATGAACACGGATATGAACACGGAGATGAACACGGAGATGAACACAGAGATGAACACCGAGATGAACACAGAGATGAACACGGAGATGAACACGGAGATGAAAACGGAGATGAACACGGAGATTAACACGGATATGAACACGGAGATGAACACGGAGATGAAGACGGAAACGGAGATGAAGACAGAGATGGAGATGAAGACGGAAACGGAGATGAAAACGGAGATGAACACGGAGATGAACACGGAGATGAACACGGAGATGAACACGGAGATGAACACGGAGATGAACAGGGAGATGAACACGGAGATGAACACGGAAACGGAGATGAACACGGAGATGAACACGGAGATGAACACGGAGATGAACACGGAGATGAACACGGAGATGAACACGGAGATGAACACGGATATGAACACGGAGATGAACACGGATATGAACACGGAGATGAACACGGAGATGAACTCGGAGACGGAGATGAACACGGAGATGAACACGGAGATGAAGACGGAAACGGAGATGAAGACGGAGATGGAAATGAAGACGGAAACGGAGATGAAAACGGAGATGAGTACGGAGATGAACACGGAGCTGAACACGGAGATGAAAACGGAGATGAATACGGAAACGGAGATGAACACCGAGATGAACACGGAGATGAACACGAAGATAATCACGGAGATGAACATGGAGATGAAAACGGAGATGAAAACAGAGATGAACACGGAGATGAACTCGGAGACGGAGATGAACACGGAGATGAAAACAAAGATGAACACGGAGATGAACACCAAGATGAACACGGAGTTGAAAACGGAGATGAACACGGAGATGAACACGAAGATGAACACGGAGATGAACACGGAGATGAACACGGAGATGAAAACGGAGATCATCTCCGTGTTCATCTCCGTTTTCATCTCCGTCTTCATCTCCGTGTTCATCTCCGTGTTCATCTGTCTTCATCTCCGTCTCCGAGTTCATCTCCGTGTTCATCTCCGTGTTCATCTCCGTTTCCGTGTTCATCTCCGTTTTCATCTCCGTGTTCATCTTCGTTTACATCTCCGTGTTCATCTCCGTGTTCATCTCTGTGTTCATCTCCGTTTTCATCTCCGTTTCCGTGTTCATCTCCGTGTTCTTCCCGTGTTCATCCCCGTTTTCATCTCCGTGTTCATCTCCGTGTTCATCTTCGTTTTCATCTCCGTGTTCATCTCCGTCAGCGAGTTCATCTCTGTGTTCATCTTAGTGTTCATCTTGTGTTCATCTTGTGTTCATCTTGTGTTCATCTTGGTGTTCATCTTGTTCTCTGTGTTCATCTTGTGTTCATCTCTGTGTTCATCTCCGTCTCCGAGTTCATCTCCGTGTTCATCTCCGTGTTCATCTCCGTGTTCATCTCCGTGTTCATCTCCGTGTTCATCTCCGTGTTCATCTCCGTCTTCATCTCAGTGTTGATCTCCGTGTTCATCTCCGTCTTCATCTCCGTGTTCATCTCAGTGTATCTCCGTGTTCATCTCCGTGTTCATCTCCGTGTTCATCTCAGTCTTCATCTCAGTGTTCATCTCAGAGTTCATCTCCGTCTTCATCTCCGTGTTCATCTCAGAGTTCATCTCCGTGTTCATCTCCGTTATCATCTCAGAGTTCATCTCCGTTATCATCTCCGTGTTCATCTAAGTGTTTATCTCCGTGTTCAACTCCGTATTCATCTCCGTTATCATCTCAGAGTTCATCTCCGTTATCATCTCCGTGTTCATCTCCGTCTTCATCTCAGTGTTCATCTCCGTGTTCATCTCCGTGTTCATCTCCGTCTCCATCTCAGTGTTCATCTCCGTGTTCATCTCCGTTATCATCCCAGACTTCATCTCCGTGTTCATCTCCGTGTTCATCTCAGTGTATCTCCGTGTTCATCTCCGTGTTCATCTCCGTGTTCATCTCCGTCTTCATCTCAGTGTTCATCTCAGAGTTCATCTCCGTCTTCATCTCCGTGTTCATCTCAGAGTTCATCTCCGTGTTCATCTCCGTTATCATCTCAGAGTTCATCTCCGTTATCATCTCCGTGTTCATCTCCGTCTTCATCTCAGTGTTCATCTCCGTCCTCATCTCCGTTATCATCTCCGTGTTCATCTCCGTCTTCATCTCCGTGTTCATCTCCGTCTTCATCTCAGTGTTCATCTCCGTGTTCGTCTCCGTGTTCATCTCCGTCTTCATCTCAGTGTTCATCTCAGAGTTCATCTCCGTCTTCATCTCAGTGTTCATCTCCGTGTTCATCTCCGTCTTCATCTCCGTCTTCATTTCAGTGTTCATCTCCGTCCTCATCTCCGAGAGTTATCATCTCAGAGTTCATCTCCGTTATCATCTCCGTGTTCATCTCCGTCTTCATCTCAGTGTTCATCTCCGTCCTCATCTCCGTTATCATCTCCGTGTTCATCTCCGTCTTCATCTCCGTGTTCATCTCCGTCTTCATCTCAGTGTTCATCTCCGTGTTCGTCTCCGTGTTCATCTCCGTCTTCATCTCAGTGTTCATCTCCGTGTTCATCTCCGTTATCATCCCAGACTTCATCTCCGTGTTCATCTCCATGTTCATCTCAGTGTATCTCCGTGTTCATCTCCGTGTTCATCTCCGTTATAATCTCAGAGTTCATCTCCGTTATCATCTCCGTGTTCATCTCCGTCTTCATCTCAGTGTTCATCTCCGTCTTCATCTCAGTGTTCATCTCAGTGTTCATCTCCGTCTTCATCTCAGTGTTCATCTCCGTCTTCATCTCCGTGTTCATCTCCGTTATCATCTCAGAGTTCATCTCCGTGTTCATCTCCGTGTTCATCTCCGTGTTCATCTCCGTGTTCATCTCCGTGTTCATCTCCGTGTTCATCTCCGTCTCCATCTCAGTGTTCATCTCCGTGTTCATCTCCGTTATCATCCCAGACTTCATCTCCGTGTTCATCTCCGTGTTCATCTCAGTGTATCTCCGTGTTCATCTCCGTGTTCATCTCCGTGTTCATCTCCGTTATCATCTCAGAGTTCATCTCCGTTATCATCTCCGTGTTCATCTCCGTCTTCATCTCAGTGTTCATCTCCGTCTTCATCTCAGTGTTCATCTCAGTGTTCATCTCCGTCTTCATCTCAGTGTTCATCTCCGTTATCATCTCAGAGTTCATCTCCGTTATCATCTCCGTGTTCATCTCCGTCTTCATCTCAGTGTTCATCTCCGTCTTCATCTCAGTGTTCATCTCAGTGTTCATCTCCGTCTTCATCTCAGTGTTCATCTCCGTCTTCATCTCCGTGTTCATCTCCGTTATCATCTCAGAGTTCATCTCCGTGTTCATCTCCGTGTTCATCTCCGTGTTCATTTCCGTGTTCATCTCCGTGTTCATCTCCGTCTCCATCTCAGTGTTCATCTCCGTGTTCATCTCCGTTATCATCCCAGACTTCATCTCCGTGTTCATCTCCGTGTTCATCTCAGTGTATCTCCGTGTTCATCTCCGTGTTCATCTCCGTGTTCATCTCAGTCTTCATCTCAGTGTTCATCTCAGAGTTCATCTCCGTGTTCATCTCCGTTATCATCTCAGAGTTCATCTCCGTTATCATCTCCGTGTTCATCTCCGTCTTCATCTCAGTGTTCATCTCCGTCTTCATCTCAGTGTTCATCTCAGTGTTCATCTCCGTCTTCATCTCAGTGTTCATCTCCGTCTTCATCTCCGTGTTCATCTCCGTTATCATCTCAGAGTTCATCTCCGTGTTCATCTCCGTGTTCATCTCTGTGTTCATCTCCGTGTTTATCTCCGTTTTCATCTCCGTTTTCATCTCCGTTTCCGTGTTCATCTCCGTGTTCATCTCCGTTTCTGTTTTCATCTCCGTTTTCATCTCCGTGTTCATCTCCGTGTTCATCTCTGTGTTCATCTTGGTGTTCATCTCCGTGTTCATCTTCGTTTACATCTCCATGTTCATCTCCGTCTCCGAGTTGAACACGGAGATGAACACGGCGATGAACACGGAGATGAACATGGAGATGAAAACGGAGAAGAACACGGAGATGAACTCGGAGACGGAGATGAACACGGAGATGAAAACAAAGATGAACACGGAGATGAACACCAAGATGAACACGGAGATGAAAACGGAGATGAACACGGAGATGAACACTGAGATGAACACGGAGATGAACACGGAGATGAAAACAGAGATGAACACGAAGATGAACACGGATATGAACACGGAGATGAACACGGAGATGAACACGGAGATGAAGACGGAAACGGAGATGAAGACGGAGATGGAGATGAACACGGAAACGGAGATGAAAACAAAGATAACACGGAGATGAAAACGGAGATGGAGATGAAGACGGAAACGGAGATGAACACCGAGATGAACACGGATATGAACACGGAGATGAACACGGAGATGAACACAGAGATGAACACCGAGATGAACACAGAGATGAACACGGAGATGAACACGGAGATGAAAACGGAGATGAACACGGAGATTAACACGGATATGAACACGGAGATGAACACGGAGATGAAGACGGAAACGGAGATGAAGACAGAGATGGAGATGAAGACGGAAACGGAGATGAAAACGGAGATGAACACGGAGATGAACACGGAGATGAACACGGAGATGAACACGGAGATGAACACGGAGATGAACAGGGAGATGAACACGGAGATGAACACGGAAACGGAGATGAACACGGAGATGAACACGGAGATGAACACGGAGATGAACACGGAGATGAACACGGAGATGAACACGGAGATGAACACGGATATGAACACGGAGATGAACACGGATATGAACACGGAGATGAACACGGAGATGAACTCGGAGACGGAGATGAACACGGAGATGAACACGGAGATGAAGACGGAAACGGAGATGAAGACGGAGATGGAAATGAAGACGGAAACGGAGATGAAAACGGAGATGAGTACGGAGATGAACACGGAGCTGAACACGGAGATGAAAACGGAGATGAATACGGAAACGGAGATGAACACCGAGATGAACACGGAGATGAACACGAAGATAATCACGGAGATGAACATGGAGATGAAAACGGAGATGAAAACAGAGATGAACACGGAGATGAACTCGGAGACGGAGATGAACACGGAGATGAAAACAAAGATGAACACGGAGATGAACACCAAGATGAACACGGAGTTGAAAACGGAGATGAACACGGAGATGAACACGAAGATGAACACGGAGATGAACACGGAGATGAACACGGAGATGAAAACGGAGATCATCTCCGTGTTCATCTCCGTTTTCATCTCCGTCTTCATCTCCGTGTTCATCTCCGTGTTCATCTGTCTTCATCTCCGTCTCCGAGTTCATCTCCGTGTTCATCTCCGTGTTCATCTCCGTTTCCGTGTTCATCTCCGTTTTCATCTCCGTGTTCATCTTCGTTTACATCTCCGTGTTCATCTCCGTGTTCATCTCTGTGTTCATCTCCGTTTTCATCTCCGTTTCCGTGTTCATCTCCGTGTTCTTCCCGTGTTCATCCCCGTTTTCATCTCCGTGTTCATCTCCGTGTTCATCTTCGTTTTCATCTCCGTGTTCATCTCCGTCAGCGAGTTCATCTCTGTGTTCATCTTAGTGTTCATCTTGTGTTCATCTTGTGTTCATCTTGTGTTCATCTTGGTGTTCATCTTGTTCTCTGTGTTCATCTTGTGTTCATCTCTGTGTTCATCTCCGTCTCCGAGTTCATCTCCGTGTTCATCTCCGTGTTCATCTCCGTGTTCATCTCCGTGTTCATCTCCGTGTTCATCTCCGTGTTCATCTCCGTCTTCATCTCAGTGTTGATCTCCGTGTTCATCTCCGTCTTCATCTCCGTGTTCATCTCAGTGTATCTCCGTGTTCATCTCCGTGTTCATCTCCGTGTTCATCTCAGTCTTCATCTCAGTGTTCATCTCAGAGTTCATCTCCGTCTTCATCTCCGTGTTCATCTCAGAGTTCATCTCCGTGTTCATCTCCGTTATCATCTCAGAGTTCATCTCCGTTATCATCTCCGTGTTCATCTAAGTGTTTATCTCCGTGTTCAACTCCGTATTCATCTCCGTTATCATCTCAGAGTTCATCTCCGTTATCATCTCCGTGTTCATCTCCGTCTTCATCTCAGTGTTCATCTCCGTGTTCATCTCCGTGTTCATCTCCGTCTCCATCTCAGTGTTCATCTCCGTGTTCATCTCCGTTATCATCCCAGACTTCATCTCCGTGTTCATCTCCGTGTTCATCTCAGTGTATCTCCGTGTTCATCTCCGTGTTCATCTCCGTGTTCATCTCCGTCTTCATCTCAGTGTTCATCTCAGAGTTCATCTCCGTCTTCATCTCCGTGTTCATCTCAGAGTTCATCTCCGTGTTCATCTCCGTTATCATCTCAGAGTTCATCTCCGTTATCATCTCCGTGTTCATCTCCGTCTTCATCTCAGTGTTCATCTCCGTCCTCATCTCCGTTATCATCTCCGTGTTCATCTCCGTCTTCATCTCCGTGTTCATCTCCGTCTTCATCTCAGTGTTCATCTCCGTGTTCGTCTCCGTGTTCATCTCCGTCTTCATCTCAGTGTTCATCTCAGAGTTCATCTCCGTCTTCATCTCAGTGTTCATCTCCGTGTTCATCTCCGTCTTCATCTCCGTCTTCATTTCAGTGTTCATCTCCGTCCTCATCTCCGAGAGTTATCATCTCAGAGTTCATCTCCGTTATCATCTCCGTGTTCATCTCCGTCTTCATCTCAGTGTTCATCTCCGTCCTCATCTCCGTTATCATCTCCGTGTTCATCTCCGTCTTCATCTCCGTGTTCATCTCCGTCTTCATCTCAGTGTTCATCTCCGTGTTCGTCTCCGTGTTCATCTCCGTCTTCATCTCAGTGTTCATCTCCGTGTTCATCTCCGTTATCATCCCAGACTTCATCTCCGTGTTCATCTCCATGTTCATCTCAGTGTATCTCCGTGTTCATCTCCGTGTTCATCTCCGTTATAATCTCAGAGTTCATCTCCGTTATCATCTCCGTGTTCATCTCCGTCTTCATCTCAGTGTTCATCTCCGTCTTCATCTCAGTGTTCATCTCAGTGTTCATCTCCGTCTTCATCTCAGTGTTCATCTCCGTCTTCATCTCCGTGTTCATCTCCGTTATCATCTCAGAGTTCATCTCCGTGTTCATCTCCGTGTTCATCTCCGTGTTCATCTCCGTGTTCATCTCCGTGTTCATCTCCGTGTTCATCTCCGTCTCCATCTCAGTGTTCATCTCCGTGTTCATCTCCGTTATCATCCCAGACTTCATCTCCGTGTTCATCTCCGTGTTCATCTCAGTGTATCTCCGTGTTCATCTCCGTGTTCATCTCCGTGTTCATCTCCGTTATCATCTCAGAGTTCATCTCCGTTATCATCTCCGTGTTCATCTCCGTCTTCATCTCAGTGTTCATCTCCGTCTTCATCTCAGTGTTCATCTCAGTGTTCATCTCCGTCTTCATCTCAGTGTTCATCTCCGTTATCATCTCAGAGTTCATCTCCGTTATCATCTCCGTGTTCATCTCCGTCTTCATCTCAGTGTTCATCTCCGTCTTCATCTCAGTGTTCATCTCAGTGTTCATCTCCGTCTTCATCTCAGTGTTCATCTCCGTCTTCATCTCCGTGTTCATCTCCGTTATCATCTCAGAGTTCATCTCCGTGTTCATCTCCGTGTTCATCTCCGTGTTCATTTCCGTGTTCATCTCCGTGTTCATCTCCGTCTCCATCTCAGTGTTCATCTCCGTGTTCATCTCCGTTATCATCCCAGACTTCATCTCCGTGTTCATCTCCGTGTTCATCTCAGTGTATCTCCGTGTTCATCTCCGTGTTCATCTCCGTGTTCATCTCAGTCTTCATCTCAGTGTTCATCTCAGAGTTCATCTCCGTGTTCATCTCCGTTATCATCTCAGAGTTCATCTCCGTTATCATCTCCGTGTTCATCTCCGTCTTCATCTCAGTGTTCATCTCCGTCTTCATCTCAGTGTTCATCTCAGTGTTCATCTCCGTCTTCATCTCAGTGTTCATCTCCGTCTTCATCTCCGTGTTCATCTCCGTTATCATCTCAGAGTTCATCTCCGTGTTCATCTCCGTGTTCATCTCTGTGTTCATCTCCGTGTTCATCTCCGTCTCCATCTCAGTGTTCATCTCCGTTATCATCTCTCATCTCCGTGTTCATCTCCGTGTTCATCTCCGTCTTCACCTCAGTGTTCATCTCCGTGTTCATCTTCGTTATCATCTCCGTGTTCATCTCCGTCTTCATCTTCGTTTTCATCTCCGTGTTCATCTCCGTCAGCGAATTCATCTCTGTGTTCATCTTAGTGTTCATCTCCGTGTTCATCTCCGTGTTCATCTCCGTTTTCATCTCCGTTTCCGTGTTCATCTCCGTGTTCTTCCCGTGTTCATCCCCGTTTTCATCTCCGTGTTCATCTTGTGTTCATCTTGGTGTTCATCTTGTTCTCTGTGTTCATCTTGTGTTCATCTCTGTGTTCATCTCCGTCTCCGAGTTCATCTCCGTGTTCATCTCCGTGTTCATCTCCGTGTTCATCTCCGTGTTCATCTCCGTGTTCATCTCCGTTTTCATCTCCGTTTCCGTGTTCATCTCCGTGTTCTTCCCGTGTTCATCCCCGTTTTCATCTCCGTGTTCATCTCCGTGTTCATCTTCGTTTTCATCTCCGTGTTCATCTCCGTCAGCGAGTTCATCTCTGTGTTCATCTTAGTGTTCATCTTGTGTTCATCTTGTGTTCATCTTGTGTTCATCTTGGTGTTCATCTTGTTCTCTGTGTTCATCTTGTGTTCATCTCTGGGTTCATCTCCGTCTCCGAGTTTATCTCCGTGTTCATCTCCGTGTTCATCTCCGTGTTCATCTGCGTGTTCATCTCCGTCTCCGAGTTCATCTCCGTGTTCATCTCCGTGTTCATCTCCGTGTTCATCTCCGTGTTCATCTCCGTGTTCATCTCCGTCTTCATCTCAGTGTTCATCTCCGTCTTCATCTCAGTGTTTATCTCCGTGTTCATCTCCGTGTTCATCTCCGTTATCATCTCAGAGTTCATCTCCGTGTTAATCTCCGTCTTCATCTCAGTGTTCATCTCCGTGTTCATCTCCATCTTCATCTCAGTGTTCATCTCCGTCTTCATCTCAGTGTTCATCTCCGTGTTCATCTCCGTGTTCATCTCCGTCTCCATCTCAGTGTTCATCTCCGTGTTCATCTCCGTTATCATCCCAGACTTCATCTCCGTGTTCATCTCCGTGTTCATCTCAGTGTATCTCCGTGTTCATCTCCGTGTTCATCTCCGTGTTCATCTCAGTCTTCATATCAGTGTTCATCTCAGAGTTCATCTCCGTCTTCATCTCCGTGTTCATCTCAGAGTTCATCTCCGTGTTCATCTCCGTTATCATCTCAGAGTTCATCTCCGTTATCATCTCCGTGTTCATCTCAGTGTTTATCTCCGTGTTCATCCCGTGTTCATCCCCGTTTTCATCTCCGTGTTCATCTCCGTGTTCATCTCCGTCTCCGAGTTCATCTCCGTGTTCATCTCCGTGTTCATCTCCGTGTTCATCTCCGTGTTCATCTCCGTGTTCATCTCCGTGTTCATCTCCGTGTTCATCTCCGTCTTCATCTCAGTGTTCATCTCCGTCTTCATCTCAGTGTTTATCTCCGTGTTCATCTCCGTGTTCATCTCCGTTATCATCTCAGAGTTCATCTCCGTGTTAATCTCCGTCTTCATCTCAGTGTTCATCTCCGTGTTCATCTCCATCTTCATCTCAGTGTTCATCTCCGTCTTCATCTCAGTGTTCATCTCCGTGTTCATCTCCGTGTTCATCTCCGTCTCCATCTCAGTGTTCATCTCCGTGTTCATCTCCGTTATCATCTCAGACTTCATCTCCGTGTTCACCTCCGTGTTCATCTCAGTGTATCTCCGTGTTCATCTCCGTGTTCATCTCCGTGTTCATCTCAGTCTTCATCTCAGTGTTCATCTCAGAGTTCATCTCCGTCTTCATCTCAGTGTTCATCTCAGAGTTCATCTCCGTGTTCATCTCCGTTATCATCTCAGAGTTCATCTCCGTTATCATCTCCGTGTTCATCTCAGTGTTTATCTCCGTGTTCATCTCCGTGTTCATCTCCGTTATCATCTCAGAGTTCATCTCCGTTATCATCTCCGTGTTCATCTCCGTCTTCATCTCAGTGTTCATCTCCGTCTTCATCTCAGTGTTCATCTCAGTGTTCATCTCCGTCTTCATCTCAGTGTTCATCTCCGTCTTCATCTCCGTGTTCATCTCCGTTATCATCTCAGAGTTCATCTCCGTGTTCATCTCCGTGTTCATCTCTGTGTTCATCTCCGTGTTCATCTCCGTCTCCATCTCAGTGTTCATCTCCGTTATCATCTCTCATCTCCGTGTTCATCTCCGTGTTCATCTCCGTCTTCACCTCAGTGTTCATCTCCGTGTTCATCTTCGTTATCATCTCCGTGTTCATCTCCGTCTTCATCTTCGTTTTCATCTCCGTGTTCATCTCCGTCAGCGAATTCATCTCTGTGTTCATCTTAGTGTTCATCTCCGTGTTCATCTCCGTGTTCATCTCCGTTTTCATCTCCGTTTCCGTGTTCATCTCCGTGTTCTTCCCGTGTTCATCCCCGTTTTCATCTCCGTGTTCATCTTGTGTTCATCTTGGTGTTCATCTTGTTCTCTGTGTTCATCTTGTGTTCATCTCTGTGTTCATCTCCGTCTCCGAGTTCATCTCCGTGTTCATCTCCGTGTTCATCTCCGTGTTCATCTCCGTGTTCATCTCCGTGTTCATCTCCGTTTTCATCTCCGTTTCCGTGTTCATCTCCGTGTTCTTCCCGTGTTCATCCCCGTTTTCATCTCCGTGTTCATCTCCGTGTTCATCTTCGTTTTCATCTCCGTGTTCATCTCCGTCAGCGAGTTCATCTCTGTGTTCATCTTAGTGTTCATCTTGTGTTCATCTTGTGTTCATCTTGTGTTCATCTTGGTGTTCATCTTGTTCTCTGTGTTCATCTTGTGTTCATCTCTGGGTTCATCTCCGTCTCCGAGTTTATCTCCGTGTTCATCTCCGTGTTCATCTCCGTGTTCATCTGCGTGTTCATCTCCGTCTCCGAGTTCATCTCCGTGTTCATCTCCGTGTTCATCTCCGTGTTCATCTCCGTGTTCATCTCCGTGTTCATCTCCGTGTTCATCTCCGTCTTCATCTCAGTGTTCATCTCCGTCTTCATCTCAGTGTTTATCTCCGTGTTCATCTCCGTGTTCATCTCCGTTATCATCTCAGAGTTCATCTCCGTGTTAATCTCCGTCTTCATCTCAGTGTTCATCTCCGTGTTCATCTCCATCTTCATCTCAGTGTTCATCTCCGTCTTCATCTCAGTGTTCATCTCCGTGTTCATCTCCGTCTCCATCTCAGTGTTCATCTCCGTGTTCATCTCCGTTATCATCCCAGACTTCATCTCCGTGTTCATCTCCGTGTTCATCTCAGTGTATCTCCGTGTTCATCTCCGTGTTCATCTCCGTGTTCATCTCAGTCTTCATATCAGTGTTCATCTCAGAGTTCATCTCCGTCTTCATCTCCGTGTTCATCTCAGAGTTCATCTCCGTGTTCATCTCCGTTATCATCTCAGAGTTCATCTCCGTTATCATCTCCGTGTTCATCTCAGTGTTTATCTCCGTGTTCATCCCGTGTTCATCCCCGTTTTCATCTCCGTGTTCATCTCCGTGTTCATCTCCGTCTCCGAGTTCATCTCCGTGTTCATCTCCGTGTTCATCTCCGTGTTCATCTCCGTGTTCATCTCCGTGTTCATCTCCGTGTTCATCTCCGTGTTCATCTCCGTCTTCATCTCAGTGTTCATCTCCGTCTTCATCTCAGTGTTTATCTCCGTGTTCATCTCCGTGTTCATCTCCGTTATCATCTCAGAGTTCATCTCCGTGTTAATCTCCGTCTTCATCTCAGTGTTCATCTCCGTGTTCATCTCCATCTTCATCTCAGTGTTCATCTCCGTCTTGTTCTCAGTGTTCATCTCCGTGTTCATCTCCGTTATCATCTCTCATCTCCGTGTTCATCTCCGTCTTCATCTCCGTCTTCATCTCAGTGTTCATCTCCGTGTTCATCTCCGTGTTTATCTCCGTCTTCATCTCAGTGTTCATCTCCGTGTTCATCTCAGTGTTCATCTCCGTCTTCATCTCAGTCTTCATCTCAGTGTTCATCTCAGAGTTCATCTCCGTCTTCATCTCCGTCTTCATCTCCGTTATTATCTCTCATCTCCGTCTTCATCTCAGTGTTCATCTCCGTGTTCATCTCCGTGTTCATCTCCGTCTTCATCTCAGTGTTCATCTCCGTGATCATCTCCGTTATCATCTCAGAGTTCATCTCCGTGTTAATCTCCGTCTTTGTCTCAGTGTTCATCTCCGTGTTCATCTCCATCTTCATCTCAGTGTTCATCTCCGTGTTCATCTCCGTGTTCATCTCCGTTATCATCTCAGAGTTCATCTCCGTGTTCATCTCCGTGTTCATCTCCGTGTTCATCTCAGTGTTCATCTCCGTGTTCATCTCCGTGTTCATCTCCGTCTTCATCTCAGTGTTCATCTCCGTCCTCATCTCCGTTATCATCACCGTGTTCATCTCCGTCTTCATCTCCGTGTTCATCTCCGTCTTCATCTCAGTGTTCATCTCCGTGTTCGTCTCCGTGTTCATCTCCGTCTTCATCTCAGTGTTCATCTCAGAGTTCATCTCCGTCTTCATCTCAGTGTTCATCTCCGTGTTCATCTCCGTCTTCATCTCCGTCTTCATTTCAGTGTTCATCTCCGTCCTCATCTCCGAGTTCATCTCCGTCTTCATCTCAGTGTTCATCTCCGTCTTCATCTCAGTGTTTATCTCCGTCTTCATCTCAGTGTTCATCTCCGTCTTCATCTCAGTGTTTATTTCCGTGTTCATCTCCGTGTTCATCACCGTTATCATCTCAGAGTTCATCTCCGTGTTCATCTCCGTCTTCATCTCAGTGTTTATCTCCGTGTTCATCTCCGTGTTCATCTCCGTTATCATCTCAGAGTTCATCTCCGTGTTAATCTCCGTCTTCATCTCAGTGTTCATCTCCGTGTTCATCTCCATCTTCATCTCAGTGTTCATCTCCGTGTTCATCTCCGTGTTCATCTCCGTGTTCATCTCCGTGTTCATCTCCGTGTTCATCTCCGTGTTCATCTCCGTCTCCATCTCAGTGTTCATCTCCGTGTTCATCTCCGTTATCATCCCAGACTTCATCTCCGTGTTCATCTCCGTGTTCATCTCAGTGTATCTCCGTGTTCATCTCCGTGTTCATCTCCGTGTTCATCTCAGTCTTCATCTCAGTGTTCATCTCAGAGTTCATCTCCGTGTTCATCTCCGTTATCATCTCAGAGTTCATCTCCGTTATCATCTCCGTGTTCATCTCCGTCTTCATCTCAGTGTTCATCTCCGTCTTCATCTCAGTGTTCATCTCCGTCTTCATCTCAGTGTTCATCTCCGTCTTCATCTCCGTGTTCATCTCCGTTATCATCTCAGAGTTCATCTCCGTGTTCATCTCCGTGTTCATCTCCGTCTCCATCTGTGTTCATCTCCGTTATCATCTCTCATCTCCGTGTTCATCTCCGTGTTCATCTCCGTTATCATCTCCGTGTTCATCTCCGTCTTCATCTCAGTGTTCATCTCCGTGTTCATCTCCGTCTTCATCTCCGTCTTCATTTCAGTGTTCATCTCCGTCCTCATCTCCGAGTTCATCTCCGTCTTCATCTCAGTGTTCATCTCCGTCTTCATCTCAGTGTTTATCTCCGTCTTCATCTCAGTGTTCATCTCCGTCTTCATCTCAGTGTTTATTTCCGTGTTCATCTCCGTGTTCATCTCCGTTATCATCTCAGAGTTCATCTCCGTGTTCATCTCCGTCTTCATCTCAGTGTTTATCTCCGTGTTCATCTCCGTGTTCATCTCCGTTATCATCTCAGAGTTCATCTCCGTGTTAATCTCCGTCTTCATCTCAGTGTTCATCTCCGTGTTCATCTCCGTCTTCATCTCCGTGTTCATCTCCGTTATCATCTCAGAGTTCATCTCCGTGTTCATCTCCGTGTTCATCTCCGTGTTCATCTCCGTGTTCATCTCAGTGTTCATCTCCGTGTTCATCTCCGTGTTCATCTCCGTCTTCATCTCCGTCTTCATCTCCGTCTTCATCTTCGTGTTCATCTCCGTTATCATCTCTCATCTCCGTCTTCATCTCAGTGTTCATCTCCGTGTTCATCTCCGTGTTCATCTCTGTGTTCATCTCCGTCTTCATCTCAGTGTTTATCTCCGTGTTCATCTCCGTGTTCATCTCCGTTATCATCTCAGAGTTCATCTCCGTGTTCATCTCCGTTTTCATCTCAGTGTTCATCTCCGTGTTCATCTCCGTTATCATCTCTCATCTCCGTGTTCATCTCCGTCTTCATCTCCGTCTTCATCTCAGTGTTCATCTCCGTGTTCATCTCCGTGTTTATCTCCGTCTTCATCTCAGTGTTCATCTCCGTGTTCATCTCAGTGTTCATCTCCGTCTTCATCTCAGTGTTCATCTCAGTGTTCATCTCCGTCTTCATCTCCGTCTTCATCTCCGTTATTATCTCTCATCTCCGTCTTCATCTCAGTGTTCATCTCCGTGTTCATCTCCGTGTTCATCTCCGTCTTCATCTCAGTGTTCATCTCCGTGATCATCTCCGTTATCATCTCAGAGTTCATCTCCGTGTTAATCTCCGTCTTCGTCTCAGTGTTCATCTCCGTGTTCATCTCCATCTTCATCTCAGTGTTCATCTCCGTGTTCATCTCCGTGTTCATCTCCGTTATCATCTCAGAGTTCATCTCCGTGTTCATCTCCGTGTTCATCTCCGTGTTCATCTCAGTGTTCATCTCCGTGTTCATCTCCGTGTTCATCTCCGTCTTCATCTCAGTGTTCATCTCCGTCTCCATCTCAGTGTTCATCTCCGTGTTCATCTCCATCTCCGTCTTCATCTCGGTGTTCGTTTCCGTCATCATCTCCGTTTTCATCTCGGTGTTCATCTCCATATTCGTCTTCATCTTTGTCTTCATCTATGTGTTCATATCCATCTTCATCTCCGTGTTCATCTCCATCTCCTTCTTCATCTCCGTTCTCATCTCGGTGTTCATCTCCATATTCCTGTTCATATCCATCACCGTCTTCATCTCCATCATCATCTTCGTTTACATCCCCGTGTTCATCTCATTATCCATCTTCATCTCCGTTTTCACCTCCGTTTTCATCTCCGTCTTCATCTCCGTCTTCATCTCCGTCTTCATCTCCGACTTCATCTGCGTCTACATCTCCGTCTTCATCTCGGTGTTCATTTCCATCTTAGTCTTCATCTCCGTCTTCATCTCCGCCTCCATCTCCGTGCTTATCTTCGTTTTCGTCTCCGTGTTCATCTCCATCTCCGTGTACATCTCCGTGTTCATCTCCATGTTCATCTCTGTTTTCATCTCCGTCTTCATCTCCGTGTTCATCTCCATTTTCGTCTTCATTCCGTCATCATCTCCGTTTTCATCTCCATGTTCTTCTCCATCTCCGTCTTTTCTTCATTTCATCTAATTCATCATATCATCTTCCATCTCCATCTTCATCTCCATCTCCCTCTCCATCTCCGTCTTCATCTCCGTCTTCATCGCCGTCTTGATCTCCGTCTTGATCTCTATCTTCATTTCTTCTTATTCGTCATATCAAAGGTCAAAGGTCAAAGGTAAAAGGTCAAAGGTGAAAATTCAAAGGTCAATGTTAAAAATATCATACTTCAAAGATCAAAGGTCAAAGTCAAAATGTCTAATATCAAAGGTCAAAGGTTAAAAGTCAATGTTCAAAGGTCAAAGTTCAAATGTCTAATTTCAAAGATCAAAATTCAAATATCTAAGTTCAAAGGGCAAAGTTCAAAGGTCAAAGTTCAAAGGTCAAAGTTCAAAGGTCTAAGTCCAATGTTCAAATGTCTAATTTCAATGGTTAAGTTCAAATGTCTTATTTCAAAGGACAAAGTAAAAATGTATTAATTTTAAGGGCAAAGGTCAAAGTTCAAATGTCTTAGTTCACAGGTCAAAGGTCATAGTTAAAATGCAACGTACGTGCAATTACACGTGCAAAATACGTGCAATTACACGTGCGATTACACGTGAAATTACACATGAAATTACACGTGCAAGTACACGTGCAATTACACGTGCAAGTACACGTGCGATTACACGTGAATTAACACGTGCAGTTACACGTGCATGTACGTGCAAATCCACGAAATTGAAAATGAACACACACTTGCACACGTAGACGTGGACGTGTCAGGTTATGGTTATCCCAGCAGAACTCATGTTGGTTATAAAAGATGGAGATCGGTGGAATGTTCAGAGATTTGACGAATAGAAAAATCTCGAACATGACTGTAATCACTCTGGAAATGACTCCAAAAGGAAACGTAAGAGAAAACACAGTGTTCACGGAACAACGGAACAGAGTTGCGAGGATAATATAATCGAGAAAGGTATATTTCTGTGGAAACAATTTTTCTTTGGGAGTTTTGAGGTTATCGTTTTCTGAAACGTCAAATTAGATTGGAAATAATGACAACGAATATCGAGACGACGGATCACTAATGTATGTGTTAGAAACCGATTCTTTCTTTTTTATACAATATATAATATATATTAACAAAACTTTTAATATTTCAGAAACTTTTACACTGAGAAAACAACGCGTCAAAAGGAGCTGTCAGTGACATTCGATTAACACAAATGAAGTCAGCAGCCAAACGATTCCGAGTAAAACAAGTATTACTAAAAATGGCAAGTAAATTTTGCATATCTTTGCATGTTGCTTTGACCTTTTTGCACGTTCGTTCTTATAACAATCAATTATTATTGTTATTATTGTTATAAGGACGAACGTGCAAAAAGGGTCAAAGCAACATGCAATTTATAAGTTCACTCATTTCGATTCATGTACCTAACATATGGATGTAACGTACATACGATGGCGTCTATTACGTACATGTAATGTATT
The DNA here is from genome assembly GCF_059751285.1 of Brachycentrus maculatus. Lineage (NCBI taxonomy): Eukaryota > Metazoa > Arthropoda > Insecta > Trichoptera > Brachycentridae > Brachycentrus > Brachycentrus maculatus. The sequence goes on from NW_028281137.1 coordinate 1,086,070, forward strand.
AACGTATATACATCCATTTTCGGGTGCTTGATAAAATGAATCATCATATCATTTACCTCTTTATTCGCTAACGACGAATGCAACGTATAAATAACATATCACATCATAAATACAATACACGTACAAACCAATTGGATAACAATCACAGCAACAGCAGCAGCTACATCACAAAGCAATATCAATATCAATTAAATTTTTTTTTTTTTTTTTTTTTTTTTTTTTTAAGTCCCTGACGTTTCCCCTTACAGGACAAGTCTTCTACTTTTCTTCTCCCTCGCCTCTTCGAGTCCTCCAATCACACACGCATATTCCTCCATAGACTATAAAATCATATGTTTTTCGATCAACGACAATAGTAAAAAATAATGAATTCTTCTCACTCGTTCATTTCAGGCACACTACCGCCACCTGTCTACCGGTAGAAAGCGGAAAGCAGATTTCTTCTACCGTACATCGATACGGAGTTTGCGACTATTCGTCTACAGGCGACAAAATATCTTCATAAAATGGTATGTTTAATTCATTTAATTATTTTTTGTCCTTCATTCAATTTTCGCTACTTAATTTAGTTTATTTTATTCTACTTTGCGTACAAGATAACAGTTTTGTTAAGTGGATTTTATCTTCTTCTGTTTATTTATTTATATTTTCTGTTTTGTTTGACAAATTTCGTGTTTACTTACGTTCTTACGTAAATAATTTAATTTAACCTTTTTTGGCATTCGCAAAGGCGAAACTTAGACATTTTAACTTCAAAAATCTGAACTTTGACCTCTGACAATATTCTTTGACCTTTGACATTTTTCTTTGACCTTTGACATTTTTCTTTGACCTTTGACATTTTTATTTGATCTTTGACATTTTCCTTTGACCCTTGACATTTTTCTTTGACCTTTGACGTTTTCCTTTGACCCTTGACATTTTCCTTTGACCCTTGACATTTTCCTTTGACCCTTGACATTTTTCTTTGACCCTTGACATTTTCCTTTGACCCTTGACATTTTCCTTTGACCCTTGACATTTTCCTTAGACCCTTGACATTTTTCTTTGACCCTTGACATTTTTCTTTGACCCTTGACATTTTTCTTTGACCCTTGACATTTTTCTTTGACCCTTGACATTTTTCTTTGACCCTTGACATTTTTCTTTGACCCTTGACATTTTTCTTTGACCCTTGACATTTTCCTTTGACCCTTGACATTTTCCTTAGACCCTTGACATTTTTCTTTGACCCTTGACATTTTTCTTTGACCCTTGACATTTTTCTTTGACCCTTGACATTTTTCTTTGACCCTTGACATTTTTCTTTGACCTTTGACATTTTTATTTGACCCTTGACATTTTTCTTTGACCTTTGACATTTTCCTTTGACCCTTGACATTTTCCTTTGACCCTTGACATTTTTCTTTGACCTTTGACATTTTTATTTGACCCTTGACATTTTTCTTTGACCTTTGACATTTTTCTTTGACCCTTGACATTTTTCTTTGACCTTTGACAATTTCCTTTGACCTTTAACAATTTTCTTTGAACTTTGACTTATGAACTTTGACCTTTGACCTTTGCACTTTGACCTTTGAACTTTGGTGATAATTTATTTTTAGGTTAGGTTAGGTTAGGTTAGGTTAGGTTAGGTTAGGTTAGGTTAGGTTAGGTTAGGTTAGGTTAGGTTAGGTTAGGTTAGGTTAGGTTAGGTTAGGTTAGGTTAGGTTAGGTTAGGTTAGGTTAGGTTAGGTTAGGTTAGGTTAGGTTAGGTTAGGTTAGGTTAGGTTAGGTTAGGTTAGGTTAGGTTAGGTTAGGTTAGGTTAGGTTAGGTTAGGTTAGGTTAGGTTAGGTTAGGTTAGGTTAGGTTAGGTTAGGTTAGGTTAGGTTAGGTTAGGTTAGGTTAGGTTAGGTTAGGTTAGGTTAGGTTAGGTTAGGTTAGGTTAGGTTAGGTTAGGTTAGGTTAGGTTAGGTTAGGTTAGGTTAGGTTAGGTTAGGTTAGGTTAGGTTAGGTTAGGTTAGGTTAGGTTAGGTTAGGTTAGGTTAGGTTAGGTTAGGTTAGGTTAGGTTAGGTTAGGTTAGGTTAGGTTAGGTTAGGTTAGGTTAGGTTAGGTTAGGTTAGGTTAGGTTAGGTTAGGTTAGGTTAGGTTAGGTTAGGTTAGGTTAGGTTAGGTTAGGTTAGGTTAGGTTAGGTTAGGTTAGGTTAGGTTAGGTTAGGTTAGGTTAGGTTAGGTTAGGTTAGGTTAGGTTAGGTTAGGTTAGGTTAGGTTAGGTTAGGTTAGGTTAGGTTAGGTTAGGTTAGGTTAGGTTAGGTTAGGTTAGGTTAGGTTAGGTTAGGTTAGGTTAGGTTAGGTTAGGTTAGGTTAGGTTAGGTTAGGTTAGGTTAGGTTAGGTTAGGTTAGGTTAGGTTAGGTTAGGTTAGGTTAGGTTAGGTTAGGTTAGGTTAGGTTAGGTTAGGTTAGGTTAGGTTAGGTTAGGTTAGGTTAGGTTAGGTTAGGTTAGGTTAGGTTAGGTTAGGTTAGGTTAGGTTAGGTTAGGTTAGGTTAGGTTAGGTTAGGTTAGGTTAGGTTAGGTTAGGTTAGGTTAGGTTAGGTTAGGTTAGGTTAGGTTAGGTTAGGTTAGGTTAGGTTAGGTTAGGTTAGGTTAGGTTAGGTTAGGTTAGGTTAGGTTAGGTTAGGTTAGGTTAGGTTAGGTTAGGTTAGGTTAGGTTAGGTTAGGTTAGGTTAGGTTAGGTTAGGTTAGGTTAGGTTAGGTTAGGTTAGGTTAGGTTAGGTTAGGTTAGGTTAGGTTAGGTTAGGTTAGGTTAGGTTAGGTTAGGTTAGGTTAGGTTAGGTTAGGTTAGGTTAGGTTAGGTTAGGTTAGGTTAGGTTAGGTTAGGTTAGGTTAGGTTAGGTTAGGTTAGGTTAGGTTAGGTTAGGTTAGGTTAGGTTAGGTTAGGTTAGGTTAGGTTAGGTTAGGTTAGGTTAGGTTAGGTTAGGTTAGGTTAGGTTAGGTTAGGTTAGGTTAGGTTAGGTTAGGTTAGGTTAGGTTAGGTTAGGTTAGGTTAGGTTAGGTTAGGTTAGGTTAGGTTAGGTTAGGTTAGGTTAGGTTAGGTTAGGTTAGGTTAGGTTAGGTTAGGTTAGGTTAGGTTAGGTTAGGTTAGGTTAGGTTAGGTTAGGTTAGGTTAGGTTAGGTTAGGTTAGGTTAGGTTAGGTTAGGTTAGGTTAGGTTAGGTTAGGTTAGGTTAGGTTAGGTTAGGTTAGGTTAGGTTAGGTTAGGTTAGGTTAGGTTAGGTTAGGTTAGGTTAGGTTAGGTTAGGTTAGGTTAGGTTAGGTTAGGTTAGGTTAGGTTAGGTTAGGTTAGGTTAGGTTAGGTTAGGTTAGGTTAGGTTAGGTTAGGTTAGGTTAGGTTAGGTTAGGTTAGGTTAGGTTAGGTTAGGTTAGGTTAGGTTAGGTTAGGTTAGGTTAGGTTAGGTTAGGTTAGGTTAGGTTAGGTTAGGTTAGGTTAGGTTAGGTTAGGTTAGGTTAGGTTAGGTTAGGTTAGGTTAGGTTAGGTTAGGTTAGGTTAGGTTAGGTTAGGTTAGGTTAGGTTAGGTTAGGTTAGGTTAGGTTAGGTTAGGTTAGGTTAGGTTAGGTTAGGTTAGGTTAGGTTAGGTTAGGTTAGGTTAGGTTAGGTTAGGTTAGGTTAGGTTAGGTTAGGTTAGGTTAGGTTAGGTTAGGTTAGGTTAGGTTAGGTTAGGTTAGGTTAGGTTAGGTTAGGTTAGGTTAGGTTAGGTTAGGTTAGGTTAGGTTAGGTTAGGTTAGGTTAGGTTAGGTTAGGTTAGGTTAGGTTAGGTTAGGTTAGGTTAGGTTAGGTTAGGTTAGGTTAGGTTAG
>NW_028281138.1:0-29791 GCF_059751285.1 Brachycentrus maculatus
TCCCAACCCCAACCCCAACCCAACCCCAACCCCAACCCCTCAATATTAACCAGAATAAAAACAATAACAATAACAAAAATTACCAATAACAACAATAATAGTCATAAGCAATAACAACAATAATAACAATAATACCAATAACAACAATAATAGTCATAGCAATAACAGTAATAATGCGAATATCAGCAGCTCCAACACTAATACCTACAATAATGGCGGAAACATTAACACAAGTTTGGCAAATAACGTAGTTTCCCTACAAAAAAAATAACTGCTTCAAAGACGAGTAGCTTAAAGGAAATGCTGGCAAATAAAAAAATAGCAGAAGCTGCCCTGAAAAATGCTACACGAAAGAGGCAGACTGAAGTGTGTGAGTTAAATGCAAAACTAGACTTCTTCAAAGATAGAATTAAGAGCTGTAAACTAAACTAAAACAAAAGCTAAAATAGTTGGAGGCTGCGGATGTGAAATTCAGCGAAAGCGCAAGAAACGAGCATACAATACTTTCTGGGAGCGAAGGAAGGAATAGTGAGGCAAAAAGAGTTGCAGCAAAGAGATCACTTAATAAATTGAACAATCCCACATGATCGAAATTGTTATTATTTGTATTGCTCGGCATTAACTTCACAATTTACAGTATTCATAATATTTATAAGATATTTATATTTACCAAATTTCTTTATTGGGTGGTATTATTTATTAGGATTTTGTCGTGCACTCATCTGTTCTGCTATATATCCTGCGAATTTTAGAGTTTATGATGCAATACTCGAACATCTGCCCCCATATTGTCTAATTATTGAAGATTGGTGCTAACAAATATTCATGAATTTGAGCAATTAATAGAATTTGGCTGAGTGTCTCTCTACCTCGGCCTTCGAGGAGATATGAAGAAGAAGAAGCATAGGACATTATTTAATTAAAGGATTGCATTTTTGCTGCTGTTAGTAGGGCTACCAAAGGGTTCCAAGGAGCAGCTTCATATTTTGTTATTGTTCGCAGATGATATTTTTTGAGGACTTCGATGTTACTTAGTCAGTGGATTTTGATATTTGAATTTGACGGATGATTGAATTGGCCATTCGTCCTTTCTTTTGGAATCCGGCAGTTTATCAGGGCGGTAAGCTGTTAAAATCCTGAATTTTCCGCGTTGATCAGATAGTTTAGCTCGACTTAGCGGTAGTGCTCTGGTTTCGGTTGGTCCGATTGTTCAGTTCAATCATGAAATAGTCTACTCATTCTTCTGGCTGTGAACCATTCCCCCCATAGCGAAGTCGATTACCACAGTTTTACATCATAGCATCAGCTCCTTGAACCCAAACCTCCTCGGTATAAATCCACCGAGAATATGCTTTGATATCGACCTGAATTATCAGCCCAACCCCAACCCCAACCCCAACCCCAACCCCAACCCCAACCCCAACCCCAGTTGCTCGGTCCAACCATCATTTGATAAAATCATACTGCAAATAGCTTATCAGTATTATATTGCATTATATATAAATCAAAGCTAATTCGCAAAAAGGCCACAATATCAATAAAGACTAAAAGAAATGCCCTGAGGGCATGAGTTTGTACTTTTTGGGGGAACTGACGAATCCAACAGTCAAAAGTAAACCAGAGTCCAGCAATAAAAAGTATATAATTAGTTCTTTATGGACAATATCGAGAAGCAGATTGCTTTCGAGGTCAAGTAAAGCAATGACAAAGAATAGCTATTGATATTCTTATTAAATGTCGACATACAGATTGTTGGCAGCGAGGAAGGCCTACAGTAATACACACTTTTAGTTACATAACTATTACTCTGATGCAGCGCTATCGATATCCTTGAAAAACTGTCGAAACAACTCGTCAATAATAATACACGGCATTTAATATTCACTGAAGTTGCACAAGGTCACAAGCATGTTGACAACTTTACAAACTATATCAAAATCAACCATAAACTCAATCCAGTTATTTTAATCGAAATATAAACTTCATCTACATACGTTTTAAACCAAGAATCCATCAAATAAAGCATACTTGCTTTATTGAGTCCCAGCGGCGAGAACAAATATGGGTTGAATGACGATGAGAAAAGTATCGAAGTCTAGGAAGCAGAAGTCGAAGTCTAGGAAACAGAATTCGAAGTCTGGGGAGCAGAAGTCTAGGAAACAGAAGTCGAGGAAACAGAAGTCAAAAAAGCATAAGCCTAAGCAGAAGCCAATGCCAAAAAGAGGCTACATTAGTCTCTAGTTTATTCTAGTTTATTCTAGTTTATTTTTGTTACAAATGTGAACCCATCAAATCAAAATTATAAAAATAGATGCTCTTTATGCAACTAGGAATGCGAGGATGCCCATAATGGAAGAAGAAGACAAACAATTATGCATTGCCCACACATGAGCAATAGCAGCAACCCACCTCAAGACGAACACAATAATATAAACAGCAACGAATACTGAAAACTTATTAAGGCAATAATGCAAGCAAGTAAATTAGCAATTTTCAATGAATCTAACAAAGCTCTAGTTCCCCAAAACAGGAATCGAAATATTATAACAAACCAATCATAAGGTCAAATAAACCCAAACAGCCACAAATTTCCGCTTGCATCTTCTGCCAGAGCAAAACTATAACAAAAAATACATTAATAAGTTATAATCAAAAGTGCAAACAATTACTATGCTCTGGCAAATTTTAAAGCCAGCAATAATTCTGCCTACTATATCGAGCAAAGGAACAGCCTTCTTCCTACAAAGAATAATCCCTTAGTTTCCTGAAGCATTAATCCGCTCAGCAGCACCCAAAAATAGTAAAGCCAAATCTAATAAAAGATACGAAGACAAAAAAGTAACATTCTGAGTAATGACGATTGAAACAACTCGAAGCTTTATCTTTCTTCCACCCCAAGTTACGAATCTGAGGTCCGTTGGGATCAAGGCAACTTCATTAAGGAAGAGTTCATTTCTGCGGAGTTTCAGATTGAATATGGTATGAGAATGGGCTCGAGAAGATTGCAAAGAATGCCTCCAATTCCAGCAGCAAAAGTCGATACATCGAACTAATTATACATTCAAAGTGCCGACTCCCAAACTAAGGGAGGAGAAAATGATGAAGGATCGAATTCGACCTATAACTAAACCACCAAACCTTCGTCACACACTTATAAGCATCGCACGAAATAGCAGAGCTAATAAAAAGATAAGCAGCTTACTTTGCCAAGGCCACAAATATGATTATAACTCGTATAAATATTTCTGGATGGGTAATTCGTGGCTGCGATTTATGAAGCCTGCCTGAGATTATAGAGCAAAATCATGGCTAACCACAGTTAGTTGCTATCGAACTGCTATGAGAATCTCCGAGAACAGCACTGCTCATTATAGCTTCAATATTCAGTTTATTGCAGCCCCCTTTATCTCATACGCCAAACGCAAAACGAAGTCTAAATGTCAAGCATTAAGCGTTTCATCGATAATAAAGCCACATTTATCCAACGATGGGAGAAAAAGATCCTTTGTAATTATAAAGGCATTGTTTCAGCTGGTCATACATCGAACGTCTCAGCGAAAAGGCAATGCATAATAGAATAATAAAATCAGATTGCAGTAATATAAAACTTTATATGCGGCGTTATTGAAGCATTGAAAATTTGTAATGCCTTAATTTACATGAAATGAGACTGGTTTTGATTTCCAAAGCGTTCTGCAACCTTTACCTGAAAAGACCTCGTATAATCAAACATTAGGCTTGAACTGGAGGTAATTAGCATGAATAAACGTAGCAAGCCTTTTAGGCGCTCACTCTCGATTTGCGATTTCCAAGTTGATTGCATAAAATAGAGTGGCTCTTGTAGTATTATCGTATTGAAGTTTAGCCTGTCTGTAACCTTCTAGGCTCTGTCATCTACTTAAACCTCTGCATTGATTGCTTCACTTTAGATTTGCCACTATATGATATTGTCACGAAACCAAAGCAATCACTCGCTTTTGTGTTTCAACGCTCAATAGCTGAAGTCTTTAAGAAGATTAACATATAAATCGAAAATAATTGAGATCAATCCCGCGAATCATTGAACAAACTCTTCTAAGACCGATAAGTCATCGAAATTGCGGGGATGGATTAAATAAATGTAAGCTCCCAAATCACGAGAAGTTTGTTGAAATTGAGAGGTGCCTCAAATCCCATGTGCCTGAGGCCATCAATTGATCCGACTTTTATAAAGTTCTATCTAATTAAGCATAATCAATCGACTTGTTTTCAGCAATCCTCTTTTCACTTATTATGTTAATATTTATTAGTTATTATTCTGGCCAAACCACAATCTTTTATCAGAAGGTCGCAACAAATAAATCGCTTCCTGTTCGATGCGCCGTGGAGAGCTGCCTGCTATATGCCATTGCTGATTATGTAATATTATTGATTACGGCTGCACTCAACACGTGATAGGCAATAAAGACAGTTGCACAATTGAAATTGATAAATTAGCATCCATTTATTTATTTTAGAAGTTCGTTATATTATGCTTTTAAGTTACGAGATGTCTTCGGATGAGAGGCTGTGAGTCAAAAGGCAGAGATTGACGTCATGCGAGTAAGTAGTAGCTGGCTAGGATGAGGGCTAGGATTATTACTGGTTTCATCTAAACTATTTTATTTCTCTACTAAATTAATTTAAGTATTGTGATTTTTCTAAAAATATATCCATAACTTTGATTCATCGGAAAGGTATGTTAATTTATCACTGAAAGTAGTACTTTATACTGTAAGTTATCATTAATATTTATAAAAGTTCAATTTATTTCGATTAAATTTAAAATAGCACTATATGCTTTATGGATATGAGGTTCTGGCAAATTAGCGAATTGTGGTAATAATAAATGTTGGCATAAATCAAGCCTCTTCTTCCTCCTCCCCGACCCTTTTCTCTAAGGCCTCTATTAAGTTCTTGACTTTTCTTAAACTATTGACTGCCTTTCTTCGACTATTGACTAGCCTGTTGTTTTCAATAAACTTTCGAATTTCCCCAATCATATCCTACTTGCGCTGGCTTCTCCACTTATCATTTTGCTTTTTCTGTATGCAAATCTTTGAGCTTGGTATTATAGCTGCTTAAGACCGTTTAATATTCGGCCTTTATTTCTTCGAGTTCAAGTTCGAGTTCCGAAGCTCTCTATCCGCTTTTTGGTATGTTTGAAAATTTATCTAGGATCGATAACACTTCTTTGAGCTATTTAAAGTATTATTGGCTTATTACTTCTGTTTGGGCTTCTGTTTCGGTCAATAGCTTATGTATCGTATCGTCTTTTACTGAACTGCATGCTAATCTTGTCACTCTCCGTTCATTTATATTTACAAATTCTTCATACTGTTCTTTCAGATTGTTGCGCAAGTTCTTCCATGTTTGGTTTTTGGTGAGAAGTCTTCTGTTTTGGTGACCAATGCCAAAAGGCTGATTTCGAGCAGCCTGAGCTTGTGGCTTCAGAAGTATCCAGCAGCCTCCATTATAAGCTCTGCCCATTTTTGACATTTTCCCCATATTACTTTCTCAGTTGGCTCATCTCTTGGGTATCCACTGAAATTAGGCTGTTTTTAAGACCAGTTCCCTTTCGAGGGCAACAATTGACTGACTAGGCAACAATTGACTGACTAAACCTACCAATATGTGAAATGCTTGATGTTCCGTTCGAGTCTATCTATTTCCTGTTGGTATTTCTTGAGATGAATGCTTGCCATAATTTTGTTGCTTACTCTAAATAGCCGGTAAATTGTTTAACATGTTGGCTAAAAATGCTCAGTCTAGCAATATTTTTTGGCCCTTTCAGATTTCTTTTATATCTCAATCTTTGGATGACTCTGCTTCAACTTATAGTTTGGGCTAAAGCTCACGAAAATATCGTTGTTTTCTATTAAGTTTTATTTTCAGTTATTGTTTTATTGAGGCATTCTTTTACCCTTTTATATTTATGCACCATTCAATGATAATCTTTTTTATTCAATTTGGCCTGAGGAGCCTTATCGAATGCAGCTTGTTTACCTTTGAGGCTGGTGTTGGTCTCCTGCAGCCTTCTGAACTGATTCTCCAGATTCTTCTCATCCTTAAAGAACGCTTATTTGTTTTTCACATTTATTTTTTGTTTTGTCTTTACTTCTCCTGCAGCTGTAACTCGAGGCTATTCGAATATGACAGCAGTTTGTTGAGATCTTTCACCTTTTTTTATTCTTAATACTCTCTTATTTGCTTATCCTTCTGCAACTCTTTTATCCACTGTCACTTTTTTTTATATATTTCTCCCTGGCTTTGCGTTTTTGGGCTATTTGCCTAATGTTTAGGCATTTGTGCAGGGGCATTGCTTCTTTTGCAGTTTGTTTTGGCATCTACGAAGCGGCAGGACTGTTTGATGTGAATTAGTTCGGTTAGCTTGCAACCACTTTCACTGCTTATTAATAATCTAGCTGCATATTTTGTTAAGGTATTTTGATGGAGATGCTCATGATTGTTATTATTGTACTCGGCTTCCCCTCTCATGCTATTTATTTGATTATTACTGCGCTTCTGCATTTTCGATTTCCTTTGTTACTTATTTATTTTATCCTGTTTATCGTCCTACTCCTTGCTGCACTCCTGATTGTTCCATTTAGGGCTCAGATGGCGGTAGATCCTCCAGGGAAACGAAGAGCCTATTCACTAGCCTCCCTCTCAATTTAAAGCATTATTTTCAGATTGTTTGTGAGATCCTGCTAGGAGTCTTTGTATCATATCTGGCCATCGCCATCCGCTCCTAGTCGATTCAGCCTGAGTGGAATACAGCGGGGCAGCAGTCACAAAAACGTAATAAATATTTTCACGTTTTTCATCATCATCTATATGGCGGATAACTTATGTGTCAAATATGTGATGTGCTAACAATATGAAATATTTACCCACACATTACCATAGAAACTAGATTACTTGATCCCAACCCCAACCCAACCCCAACCCCAACCCCAACCCCCAACCCCAACCCAACCCCAACCCCAACCCCTTTAAATTACACATTGAATTACACGTATTGCATTATCACATTGAATACACACTGAATGACACATCGAATTATACAGATGGACAGTTCATACTTCGAATCTCTACTAATCAGCGACAACAATGGATCTTAATGCCGAATACTCAGTAAAATTCAATCAAGTTATCAAAGAGAAGATGAGTCCTATTCTTAATAAAACTATCCCAACAAATTATATTTATGCCATGGATGCGGGCTCCAAAACCAAAAAGGTCTCAGTGATCATTTTATCGAACAGCTTATAACTGTTTGACTGAATAAGGATTTTTTGTCTTTTGGTCTTGTAAGTTACTTAAGGAGCTTGCGCTACGTAGTAGACTCAGTCTGAATTATTTTGAGTTTCGTTAATTGTGTGCCATCAGTTCTTATTTTTGGTAAGTTGTCTTTTTATCTTTTTATAATTTGGTGAATTAGTTTTTGGCCTTCATCAGGCTTTCCTGTTCCTATTGCAGTACTCTTTTGTGGGACAAAATTTGTTGCCGCCTTTAGAGGCCATTGGTGTTATTCCTGCTGTGCTTGCTAGATTTTTACTTGTTGTAGATCTGCAGTTTAGTGCTGTTATTGGCGTTGCTTTTGTTGTTTTTTTATATTTTGCTGACTAGTATATTGTTTAATCTATCGCTTTTGTCGCTTATTTTGATAAATCCGGGTTCATAAGGTTGTGTAAGGTCATATATTTCTAAGCATGCTCCGTCTGGATTGAATGTGTCTGGTATTTTGAACTCTAGTGAATCGACTGTTTTTATTATGTTGTCCACTCTGCTTGGTTGTTTTCAAGTGAGACTTCTAGTGTAAGATATTTGTATTCATTGTATGTTTAGTGCGCAGACTGTATCTCCGTCTATTAATAATATGTCTGGTCTTACTGCTATGCGTAGTAGTGTTAGACCTAGGTCACAGAATTATTTTGTTTTTTTTCTTCCGTGGGCGCCTTTTATTCTGTTTCTATCAGTGATTGGAATTGTGTTCCTCCTGCCATTATTGCTTGCGGTGTTGCATAAAGTCTTATGAAATAGGCTTCTGTTTTTATTCCTTTGACGAGTGCTATGAAATTTGTTTTGTATTCTCCTTTTTTTAGCACATCTTCTCCTGATTGGCACTATATTCTTCTTTGTTATATTGTCTCTCCGGTTTGTATGGAAGGGAATAACATGGCTCTATCTTGATTATTTATCAGCGAGTTTATTTCATGTGTCTTGTTTGACATTGCACAGTATATTCTATGCTTATCTGTTTGTAAGGTGTCAGTATCTCGAGATCTCCTTCTGCTATTACTTTGATTCAGTATGAGTCTAATCGTGATGGTACGTCGATTTAAATTTTCATTGCTGTTTCTTTTATTGCTTTTCCTGTTATTTCTCTTGCAGCTGATGTTTCAGCTTGTTTTTTCATGCATTCTTCTCTGTTTTTTCCGGCAGGATAAACATAGCAGTCGCATTTCAGATCTTCTTGTTCACACAGGTCTATCATGGCCTTTTTTTGTTCTGCTGTTCGATCTTTTCCATTTTGCTTCAGTTTCACATTCCTCTTTTGATGCTCCTTATGTTCCTGATTCCCGCATGCATAGTCTGTTGTGCCTGCTTTTAGGTTTGATAAGCTTTCAAGTATAAATTCTTTGTCTTGCATTTTTGTTGTTTTTACTACTTTCAATTGAACAGTCTATAATTATCAAAATGTCCCAACCCCAACCCCAATCCCAACCCCAACCCCATGGCTTCCCATTGCATCTTAGCAATTTGTGTGATGAGAGAGTTCGAGCTGGCTTTGGGTATTTGATTAATCGATAGCCTCAACATACGAATAAGATATTAATAATATAGTCAATATAATAATTTGGCTTGACAAAATTTACTCGCCTTAGAAATCCAGGCAGGCCTCATTGTTATTCCTATTTTTTATGTGTTTTCTTTGTATTTATCGGTCTTGCCTTTTGTGATGTTTTCCTTATTGACGTGAAACTCAACACAGCTGTCTTCGTATTTCTTTTAATTGTGGGGCTGTTGGTACTGCATGCATATAGCGAGTCATTCTTGAGGTTGGCCATTTGCTGAACTTCATTGGTGAATTCCATTTTGAAGTAGGGGTGCTCTAGAGCTTTTTCTGGTGTTATTCTTTCTTCGGGGTTGACAATGAGCATCTTTTTCACTAAATCTAGAGTCTCCCTGGGCAGCTTACCGTACATTTCGTTCTAGAAAGTGAATTTGTATGCCTTATTTTCCACCAGCACTTCATTGTAGGTCTTCTTGTTAAAGGGGCTCACTCCAAGTAGAAAGATATGGAAGATTAGTCCCAGGCTGAACACGTCGCAGACACAACTATATTACTTGCCTTTTTATTCCTCATAAGCACTCTCTTTCGAAAAGCCCTTGACTGCGTATCGCAATTTATTCTCATTCTTCTCCACTAAGTATACTGAAGCGAAATTGCCGTTCCTTATATTCCTCAATGCTTTGAAAGTCTCATAAAATCCTTGCAGGTTCAGATAGTTTTTCAAGCCATATCTCCCATTTTTTCTCATCGTTCCTAGTTAATACAACTGTGTAGGTCCTTTCCCCCTTTCGAAGAATATTTCTGAATCCTTGACAGTGAATTCGAGGTCGAAGCAGTACTCGATGGACTTGTGATCAACGACCAGCATATTTTCACAGAGCAGGGCTCTGACAGACTGCTTTAAATGATATCGAATTTGATTGAGTAGTCCCTGGCTGCAAACTATTGCACAGCCAATGCTCGCAGATTCTAACCCACTTTGTTCTATTCGAGGTCTGCAGCGAATGACAAATTTAAGTGAGCGGCCAGCAAAGGAGATAAGCTACTCAGTTCGCGTTTGTAGTGATGGGAAATAAATGACATTTCGAATATGGATTGTTTGGGGCAGTCGCCCATCTAAATAGTTGAGTGGTATCAGTGCCATATGACTAATCCCAGCAAAGAGCCCAATATAATATCGTCATAATCATATACGAACGATTTGCAATACCCATCGTAAGTATGCTCATTATATATATGAATAAATGCATCCAATATCAGATTTATCGAACTGTAATTAATTGAAATCGATGTGTTAATTGAAATTTAATAATTATTTGAACAAACAACATGGGTTGCTCTGAATGCTGCTCGAAGGCTAATAGTGCTGCAAATTTTGAACCGAACTGGGGGGCTGGTTTACCGGTACCGGACCAACATAAGGCTTGGTAATTGGACCAATAAAAGGCTTCGTTATTGGACCAACATAAGGCTTGGTTATTGGATTCGCTCAGGGTCATAAGATAGCTTCCACTGCAACTAACTTAAAAGGAAGCATAGCCAATTTGCGCAATCCTCGGAGACTTCGAAAGGCTGTAACTGCCAAAGATCTAAATGAAGACGACCAACATTAGTTTCGGTAATAGTAAAGTCAATACAAACAAAATCAAACTCATTGCCGATCACTGCACTATGCCGAATCTGACCGATCTTAACTTACGTAATTATCAGTTATATTTAGACTACAATCAAATCAGCAATGAAGGATGTCAGTATCTGAGCAAAGCAGATTGGAAGAATCTGACCGATCTTCGCTTAGGTAATTATCAGTTATATTTAGACTACAATCAAATCAGCAATGAAGGATGTCAGTATCTGAGCAAAGCAGATTGGAAGAATCTGACCACTCTTAACTTATGTAATTATCAGTTATATTTAGACTACAATCAAATCAGCAATGAAGGATGTCAGTATCTGAGCAAAGCAGATTGGAAGAATCTGACCGATCTTAACTTACGTAATTATCAGTTATATTTAGACTACAATCAAATCAGCAATGAAGGATGTCAGTATCTGAGCAAAGCAGATTGGAAGAATCTGACCGATCTTCGCTTAGGTAATTATCAGTTATATTTAGCCCACAATCAAATCAGCAATGAAGGATGTCAGTATCTGAGCAAAGCAGATTGGAAGAATCTGACCACTCTTTACTTATGTAATTATCAGTTATATTTAGGGAGCAATCAAATCAATGACCCCAAAAGTGCGACACAGGTGCTTCAGTTATCGTTCCCTAAAGCTTCGCTGTATAACATAGATAGTCAAAGAAATAATGATCAATGCTATATATGCTGACGAAATATGTTAACACATTATAAAATAAATCAATTAATTGCTCAGTTGAAAACTCATCGATAATTTGATAATTGCAATCGGCGGATTACAGCAGTTCTTGCTTCTTTTACATTTTTGAGCAGATTCTCTTTCTCTTCGGAGTATTCTATCGAGAATGAACATATTTGAAATTTATTCTTGTGAGCCTCCTCGACTAACTTGCACATCTTATTGTTGTTTGTATTTGTATTGTTCCTGCTTTTTATGTGGGGCTGCATTATAGGAGCGGTGATTGGATTTATATTTATGAGATGCTAGGAGGCCTCGGTTATTTTGAGAGGCGATCTGGGCTGGCTTGATGTGCCTTAATTTCTCCTACATGCTCTGACTGCATTGCTGCTGGTCCCGAACCAAGCTGCGATAGCTTGGTTTCTGACACTTACCTTAATGAGAAGATGGCCGTTGACGTTGGCATCTAAAAATTCCTCACCAAGTTCCTCAATTGGTATAAACTGATTGTGCCACCAGTACTCCCCTCTATCGAAATTCGAAGAGTACTCCAGATGACTGTATTTGTTGTGTTTTTATTATGCTTTGTGGATTGTATATTGCGGATTGTTATATGATTACAAAAATATCAATCGAGAAAAATATATGCATTAATATATATAAATATATAAGTATTTGCATCCATAAAGTTACCATGAAATAAAAACCCAAAAACTCTAAGAAAACTACTCATCGAATCATTTAACCTACAAAACTACGAAGCTCATATAATAAAGCTATCAAGAGCACAACCTAAAGGAAGTAAAGCAATAAGAAAGATAACTCGCAATCAGATGTCACGCAGCCAGTCCCACAACAATATAATAATAAGATAATTAATAAACGGCTACTCAACGATCAAGAGCAGTCAAACAATTCTACGAGTCCCTCGAATCGAACAGACTTAGAATATGAGTCCCTCGAATCGAACAGACTTAGAATATTCGATGCTATTTGAAGGAAACTAAAACAAGCCAAAGAGTGTTCGATTCGATTCATATATGCCAGCTCTTGATATGGAGACCAGCATGTACGAACAGGGCTATTTAGTACGAAAGTCAAAAGTGAACTCTCTCGCAATCTATTACTGTTGCCAAAAGGCCTACAAATTCAAGTTCTCACCAATATATGAATGAATGCATTAAATGACATAGATAAGTATTTAGCCTACACTAAAAGTGAAGAGATGGGCATTACACATCGCTGCCGAATTTCCAAAAACCAAAGCGAAGAGGAGTTGATAGATTCTATGAAAATCAAAGTGTAAATCTGAAAGACAGAAAAAGTAAATCCAGGAAATCTGTGTCGATCTTTAAAATGTGATAGAATTGAACTGAAGCATTAGCTTAGCCTAAAAGTGTGATGCCTAAAAGTGTAATGATACATCTGGAGACTGCGTGCTTATTATATACAACTAATTATGCACATTATTTAATTACAATAATTAATCCTCCTTATTGTTAGGCCTCAGAACGATGATACAGAGAATAAAGCAACAAAGAGATCGATAAATAGGCATATGCGAACAATGAAATATATGAATAGTCCTTCTTAAATAGATTAATCACCCTCACTCTTAGCAATCTCAATATAGCTCTCAAGTAGTCCCTCATCCATACTATCACCAGACATCCCCAGCCGCAGATAAAAACCACACGTACTAACGATACGCATCCATGCACCGAATATTTCGATGCGCATTGTGTTCAACCCGAATGTTCCAGGTAAACCACATGAACATGTCTCTATCCAGCAAGCTACTAGGTCGATAGACCAGCAACGCGCCCACCCGCATTATCGCATCAAACAAATAGTAGTGTTACCAGGGCTCATCCTTTGTGATTTCAATTTGAATTGCATCTCAGATACGCTTTTATCAGAGAGATACTTGCTGATAAATGAAGCATATAAATCAGTTTTGATGAGACTGTGGCTCTGCATGACAAAGGGAATTCGATTTGTTTGCCTAGGTTCAGGCATATGATGCATTTGGATCGACTATATGAATTCTTTATGCATTGAAGTAAATTTGTTAAGCAGATTTTGAAGTAACTACACTTTATCATATTTACTGATGAATAGTGCGAATTTTGTCATCATTACTTTAATATCATAACTCAAATAGTTGCTTTACAGTTCCTATCAAAATAAATAAATAAATTAATTAATAAATTAATCAATAAATCAATAAAATAGTTAATGAAAGTAACACTATATTTATCAGGAATAAATAAGTGAAAGCGATGGGAATCAATTCCAAACATAATTATCACAAAATAAGCGAGTATCGAACCCTTATTGCGAGGATAAGTAGAGTTTTTTTACGCAGGATGAAAGAAAGGTTGATTGCTTCGATCGAAACGATTATTTTCTGTCTTTTTCAATAAAACCCTTTTATTATTGGCTGATTTCTAAGTTTGGCTTTTTCGCTCGTGTATTGCTCAATCATTACTCAAGCTGAGGCATATTCGAACCTATTCACCGAGTTAGCAAACCTCTCGCTGACAAATATCCGTACATGCGATGCATTGTTGATCAGCTTATTTATTCTGTGTATCTGATAAACCTGCTGATGGGCGAGGCATAGTTGCTCTCGATTTCTGCAGTACTTCCAAACTTCCTTTGCTTTTCGATGAACCTCTCCTCCTCGATTAACACTAACAGCTCATTCCCGACAGCGAATAGCTACACTCAATAGACTATATAATCATAGAGTGAGTGATATTCTATATGTCCTCCGAAGGGCTGCATAAATATTTAATTCATTCATCAAAGTGGGATTTTCAAATCGAGGAACATAGGTTGCTGGTGATGAAAGAACACAAACTTGAAAAACCCTATAATTCTGGGTTCTGAAGGGGTGGACTGTTTAGGTTTAACAAACATTCTAATTTCTTATGTGAAATTTGTGTGGACTATCTATCTCTATCTCTTCAGTGTATCCAGCTAGGGACTTGATTGGCCCTGAGTGGGCGCATTATTGCTGAACTTACTGTTTTTGGGGGTTGAACACACTCACTGAAAAGATATCGATTACAAATATTCTGCTTACAAAAGGATTACCAAAGATAAGTATCTAGGTTGCTTCCAGGCTCACCCCTGAAAAAGAAGCATACAGAATGATGATCGATTATGAATAATGACAAGTAGTTGTGGAGCAATGACAAATAGTTATGAATTATTAATAAATAGTTTCGGAATATTGATAAAGAGTTTCGGAATATTGACAAACATCATTTTTGTTGATATCAGTCAACAATGGCTTTAAAGTCCTTCATGTGTGAGACAATGGCTTTGAGTTTTTGAACAGCTGCTTTGGATTTCTGCTCGAAATTACCATCACCACCATTTTGAAAGATAGTGCCTTGTTGCTGTCAGTCAGCCAGCTGCAATTGCTCCTTCAAAGAACCTCACTCCCACTCCACAACAACAGACTAAATTCAGCCAAACTCCCCAAAAGTACAACAAATAGAACAACTAAATAGCCTAAATTAATAAAATAAAGAGATCCAACAATATTCGTCTTCCCATGATGCTCTGGTTTGATGGCTCAAAAATTCAATCCTATCAAAGCATCAAAAACCACATCTATGACACAAGCAAATAACGCCAAAGCGCACAAATATGCATATCATTAAGGAACGAACACAATCGAAAACAAACAGAAAATGTTAATATGACGAGAACTATGTAGTTTCATGGATTAAACTCGTGGGACTCAACGACGATGTAAATGTGATGTGAATGTCCAATACTGGCCCACGTGACTTCATTTGTGATATTATATAGTGCGAAATATTTTGTTTCTATAAAATAGGTAGGTTTCGATTATATTAATTTACGTTTGATTCGATCTCATGGCTTCACCCTGATTAAAATAATATTATTATAAGATAGACAGTTTAAGTGTTCATATGAGCAGACCCCTAGCAAATTGCCTTTGTCCTTCCGAGACAGCTATAGCCATCGGAATCAAATGCTAAACATGCTCAGCCAACTCCTATTTTGATATTAAAAAGTAGCTGCGTTTCTTGTCCATAGACTATGAAGTATAAATATGCTTTAAAGAAATGCAGCGACCCCATTAATTGTTAATCTCAAATGCTCAGAGTGCCAAACCTTAACAGTTTACAAAGAAACATCGAAAACATGTTTATCCTCCCTGTTGGCTCAAACCTTAAAGCCAGCATAAAGAAGTACGAAAAATGTCCTTTATTTTCCCATTCGCTACTGGACTAAACTGTTTTGCATTCCCAAACAGAGCTACGACAAACAATCCACCCCTGTATGCGATGATGTCAGTGCCCATCAAAATACCTCTACTTTTCAGGTAGTCTTGCATTGAGTGTAATGCCTATAAACAATGGTGGAATGAAGCCATCAAAAAATGTCATGAGTGCCCGATTACCCCAATTTACCGAAATCGGACTTGTGAGTGTTCGATGTCTGAGTATTACTATAATGGTGAGTCTGTGTTATCTGTCCATTAACATATGGAATCCGACCAATAAAGTTTGTAAGTCCTGTCCTCAAGGCCTGATTCCCGAAGATATTGAATTCACGTGTTCCCACTGATTGTGATTGAGGCAGAGAGCTATTTATAGAACATCAAGAAGATCATCGAGCATAATTTCAAAGACAGAATAATTTATGAACTATTGAGAAATGTGACGTAGTGGGAGCATGCGAATTTATGGCCAAAGCTGACCACCATAATCAGGAAGCCATATGAACAAAATGACCTCGCGATACTTGCAAAAATACGAAATACTGCCTGCAAATGATATTCAGCCATCATGAAGAGTATTTTTAAGTTTCAAAGATACTCTTGAGCAAGCTAGCCACTGAAACGAAATCGAGCAATCTATAAAAATTGTCAATTTGGAAATCGGACCAAAAGAAAATGCTGCATTCTCAACCAAGTCATCAATTTTCTCATCAAAGGCAAGTAGCTAAGGATCCTTCCAATATTGTTGAAATCTGTGGGATTGCAGAGTAGGTGAAATCAGCCGAGCAACTAATTACTAAAATTGCATGCCAAATGTAAGGCCTTACTGCATTGCTTCACCTTGTTCTATAAAGATGAACAACTGAGCTCGCACAACTTTAAGAAGATGCTTGAAATGCTCAAAGTATTGAATTTAAGGAAGTCTTCACAAATATTCCCTTGTCTCCCCATGCCAGTTCGGCCTTTCAGAAACTTGACTTGGAGTATCATAAAAATAGTCAGAGATTCAGCCCATGAAGTCTACCAAACAACCAAGCAAACCTGGCTTCCCTCAAGAAATATATGATATATAGCTTATATTTAAACCCCTCTCATCCATTGCTTCATAAATTCTCATCGGCCACCTCCTCATCACATAAAAGTATACAAGTCTCAACCTCTGCATGGCCAAAAACATATCCAAATATAAGTTATAAAATATGACCACTTGAACAATGAAGCCAGAGGATCCAAAACTCGCAAGATTAGCAGCCTCCATAAGAAGAATATACTCATTAATGGCAATAATATAAACTCATAGGTTGACTATATTGGCATCAATTGAACAAATAATTCTTCTGATAGGAAATAGCTGATTACTAAATGAATAAAATCTTGGAAAACATACTATTCCTCGCAAATAATAATAAATTCTAACAATTTAACAGAACTCGAAATTAAAACCCATAAAAATTGAAATATATTGTTAAGGACCAAGAAACAAGTGCCAAACCGAAACCAAAACTCAAAAAGATAGGACATCCAACGTCACGATCATAATTATCTGTCATAATTTGAATTAGGAATGAAATCGATCATCGAGAAATCAGTATAAGTTTTTAAAAGAATGGAGAAAAATCACTCCTAAGGAGCTCGCCCACCGCGCCAAAAAAATGCTCGAAAATTAAAAGAAATCAAGCCTTTCAATAAAAGAGAAAAACATTCAGCGCAGAATCTATGATGCAGGCAGTGCTAATTTTGAATTGTGTTCATGTGCTAAGGATGCACAAGAAAAAAATACGAATGCTAAAAATTGTGCGAAAATAACACTAAAACCTTCGAATCCAAAAAGGCATCGAACCTAAAAAATAAAGCATTTGTAAAATTAAATTCTAATGAATAAACCGAATCAAACTATCTCTTAAAGCAACATTATAATCAGATAATACGATTAAATTTATTTATTATTTTGATGTTTTATGTTTGATTCTATTGGGCAACAATATAATTGGATTACATTATACTTACAACAAACATCTCGGTAAAATGTCTCTGAAGAAAACAATAAAGATTTACCTACAATTCATTTGAGCCATAATATTAGCTAATTTAGTATTTTCCTCAGCATTTAATAGCTTTTGCTGGCTAATATAAATTCCAACACAAAGGACAAAAATGCCAACACAAATTACAGCGTAAATGGCAACAATAATATCAAAACCACTTCCTCGAACAAAAAATCTTACTTATTGCTTACAGACAATACCAAAAATTGGTGATTCTCATTATTAAAGGCATCTAATACGAATCTCATATGAATCTCATATGAATCTCATACGAATCTCATACGAATCTCATATGAATCTTACATTTGCACAACCGATTCTCCTCGAATATGACAAAAATGATCAGAATGTGTGGATTTCGTTCAGGACACAGCTTTCAAGAAAATAATCGCTCTCATATAATAATCTCTAGCTGCTGCGTGCTGCCTTGAATCCTGCATTTATTTCGCAGAGCATCAAGGTTGCAGAAGCAAGCATATTTCTGTTCATCAAACGCATCCAAAATGCATGGGAAGTAACCCTAAAACGGTCTATCGCCACAGCCTTGAAGACTAACATGTCTACTAGTTGCTGCATAAACAAAGCCAATTAATTAACTTCATCATAATAGGCATCAAAAGACATCCGGATCTGAGTAGTGAATATATTGATGTTTATTGATCTACTTGCTCGCATCCCACAATAACACCTATAACAAAACTCAATAGCACAGTATTTACAGGATTCCTCGAGTTCAACTTCGATATTTTATTTGAATTTCACAGATAAGGTCCTGGTCGCTACATTATCTCCTTAAAACGAGAACTACTATTATATTGAGAAACTGTATTTGTTGGTTGGAAATATGCTGCATTGATCGACTAGTTCTTATCGAGGATGCAGGGTTTCAAGCACTCTCTCTATAAACTGAAGTAAATGATGATAACAAAATCGTAAATATTCTATACAATTGGTAAGACAGCTAGCTACTGATCAGCTATTAAAGAAAAGGGGAAAATACCTGTTTGAAATGCCAGTGATAATCGCTCTAGTAATGCTCTCTTTATTGAGAAGTTTATGGACTCGAGGGTAGCCAAGAGTCAAAGAATATCTATGAACTATATTCCTTGCATGGTCAATAAGTTATGAACAACGTCTGGAGAAAGTATTATCTATAAAGCTGAGCTCGAAATCTTCGGAGATCATTTTAAAAGGCCAAAATAAAGTATTAAGTGCATTTTAAAAAGAAATATTAAAAACAAAAGTAATAAGCAATAAAGGCTGAAGCAAGAGAAATCATAAACTAGAGAAATTTCTGTTAAAGCACTTGAAGGCTAATAAAACGAGGGATATATTGTTAACTCTTCGTACATCACAGCCATCAAGGATAAACTCACCTACCACCAAAACAGCTTCGAATAACTCCCTAGCGAGTAAGACCTCCAGCAGAACAGAAAAACAAGAACAAATATCAGTCTTCCCATCCCTGAAGTAAATATCTCACAATAATGCAGGGCTTCAACAGAATCAAAGAGCAGCAAGTCCTCCTCACTTACAAAATCAGGTGTCAAGGCACTCCAAATACTATTGGGGTTGATGGTGCGAAAAGTAAATTTTTTGGCCATCTTTTTTATTATCTACGGTTGTATCTCGGGATAAGGTATCAGAACTTTGATCTCAGCTGGGGAAAGCAATAAATACAGTTCATCTACTTTGCTTAAACAATAATAATAATAGCAATGACCAATCCACAAAAATAAGAAGAAGTTTCAGCACGAGAAAGAGCATTCAAGTTAAACGCAAATCACATCCTTAGAAAAGCTACCCTACATCGAAAATACCCGCAGGCATCGAAAAATAATCACCTAATCGAACAAAATACAATGAGAAACTGAAACCATAACTGAAACCATAACTGAAAGCATACAGTTAGGCAGGCAAAACAAAAAAAACAACAAATTAAAGCATATTTTACAAATTGAAATCGAATGAAGATAGATGCCTTTCAATAATAAAAAAAGCGAAGGAGTAAGAAGAACAAAATAAAATGATTGAGAAACATAAAATATATATGATTGATAAAGCTAAGGGGTAAGACAATGTTCGTCAGCAAATAAAATAGTTGTAAAAGCAGAAGAAAGCAATTAAATAAATATAAAGAACCAAAAAGTTGAGAAATTAAACAAGCAGAACCAACTTTCTGAGATGATCAAACCAACTATCGTTCTAACCATCTCAAGTCAGCCTCAGTTTCTTGCACTCGCCCATAATGCCTGAGATTACGACTTACGAGCAACAAGTGCAATTGACCATGATGAAACTGGAACACATCTGAAACAAATTTCAAAAATATGTAACTTCGAACATGTCGACACTTGAGAATAAGGTCAAGCAGACGGTATTATCATTTTAGACGATACCAAACAGTCTGTCGAGACAGCTGACACAAATTAATAAATCATGAATTTAAAAATATCCAACATCTATTAGCAAACAGTAACAGCCGAATAAAATGCAACTGCGAATGGGAAGTATATTAAATTAAAATTAAAATGGGGTAAAAAATCGAAGAATTACGATAATCGTACGAAAATAAAATTAGTCTGAGCCAAAGATGTAGAAACTTCCGGGTCTCAAACACCTGAAAAGTCTCAAAATAAACACAAATGCAGTATAATTTTCTCGAGAATAAAAGTGTTATTTAAGTAAGAGTAGAGAACTCAACTGTAAATTGAATACACAAGTGAGGAGATCTTGCGATCAAAAGCTTAAACTCTACGTAGAAATAGTCATGGATAGGTGAACTTACCAAATAAAACCCATAAAAGATAACAATTGATTAACAATATTCAGATCCCATAACAATATCCACTCATCACTCCACTTAAAAATCATATAAAATATCCAAATAAGATCACATTAAACTCCATCAGCCAAAAAGTATCAACTAAAATAACAATCACATCAATCATAATAACAATCATAATAACAATAATAACAATAATAACAATAATAACAGGAACAATCCTAATTATAGTTAGGACGATAGCTATAATCAAGAAGAAAACAGCTGGAATTAGTGTGGTTGAAATTGAAACAGCCTAATAAGTAATAGAATTAATGGCTATAAGATCGTATCAATGAACAATTGTGCTTAGAGTCACAGTGGCAGCCCAAAACACCCATACATCGAGCAATCCGAGTACTAGAAGCACTGCATCAAAAAGCAAGAGATCCTGATAAAAGATATCAAACTTAAAGATACTGAGAACATTACCCAAATCAAAGATGCATATCATTCTCAATTCAGAAATACCCATCTTGGAATGAATCGATCAATCAACTGTGCGAGGCTCAATACAAATTAATTCAAAGGATCAGCAACTCCAAAAAAAATAAAAAAAGAACGAATCGAAAGGGCTCAAAAATTTAAAATAAATACCCTCTCTCAATAAGCCACAGTGACTCAAGCCCAAAGATCCATGCAAGGACAACAACAAGTAAAACAGGCCCTTGATCCATCTTCGAGTTCCCAGAGGAAAAGCATAGCCAAATCAGCAGAACCGGTAAAACTGAAGCGACGAAGAGGAACGCATCTCCAACAACTACATCCAGAACTGCAGCGAGAAGATAATCACCAAAATCAATAAGCAGCTCAAACATTTCAGCCACGAAATATTCACATCCGAGAGTTTCCATGGTCTACAGACTGCTGCTTATATGGTTAGCATTGCATATTAGCTCCAATAGTAAGATATCGATGCACAATCATTTCGACAAGTACTTCATCCCAGAATCATTGTAGATCCAATCGAAGGAATCGAATAATTTGAGTAGGCCACAAGCTAGCTCCTATCACACCTGCAGTCTAAAACTTTGACTGACCTTTGACTGAACTCTTCCTCAAATAAAAGGTGTATTTCAGCACGCTGAATTACAGCTGCTACTTAGAGAGAAAACAGGTTAATATTTATTGAATTAAGAGAGTAACAACCATGAACTGAATGATGGAGACATCTGAGAGTTTCAGCTGCTGACGGTAATCATTAGCCATTGCGATAAATTTGTTAGACTTTCCCATTTAGCCCTCCGAACTATCGAAGTTAGCATATGGGTGCTTGTGCATCAGCAAAAAGGTCGATGGCATGATCTTCAACTTACGAGCATTAAGCGAACAGACCTAAAATATCACAATCGATAAAATATCGGCACTATAGTAGAAAATAGCAAGCAATGAAACTACAATGGAAACCGAATCCAACAATTGCGAGCATGTAGGCAAACAGGATAGCCCCCAATGAGATGCATCTAGATCATGAGTCAATTAATTGAAGCCAGCTGTTCCAATTAAATTCGAATATCATCAGGTTCAAGACTGAAGATGCTGAAGTACATACATATCTACTATCTATAATTGCTGAGGGATGCAACAAATATCGAACTTTAGTGCAGTACGTCGATTTGACGCTGATGGACATTTACAGTTTCTGCTACCACTTCAGGGAGCTCGCAGTCAGCTTTCTGATTTTAAATCTGAGGCTGAACCCATGAGATATCGTGAAACTTCGAGTGTTTCATCAGTTATTTGAGAACAGCAAACTACACTCGTTCTGGAATTGTAAATTTCTTAGAGGCGCAGACATCATTTGGAAAGTTTCCTCGATTGCCCGGCATTCTCATTGTGCAGGGCTCTTTTATAATTGTGGAGGCGTTTTTGAATTTGAGCAATTTTCCCGAATTTCTCATCACACATAGAACTTAACTTTTGATAGGCTTGT
This sequence comes from Brachycentrus maculatus, assembly GCF_059751285.1. Taxonomy (NCBI): domain Eukaryota; kingdom Metazoa; phylum Arthropoda; class Insecta; order Trichoptera; family Brachycentridae; genus Brachycentrus; species Brachycentrus maculatus. The sequence goes on from NW_028281138.1 coordinate 22,210, forward strand.
TCTCGTACAAAAATTATCGGAACCATATTTCATTTTGCTTCTGCTCTTCCTCTCGAGCAGATAATATTGATAGTTCGCAGTCGACGCAGCAAGTTGGAAGACTGCGTTGATAATCGGCATGTATTTCTCATACGGATGAGAGTTCTCTTTCGTTAAACTGTCCCAAAACTCGGCAAATAGCTCCTACTTGATTTCACAAACTCGAGGCGATATCTAATGTGGAATCTACTGAATTGATGGTTTCGAGTTCCTTAATCTGGGGTACATTTTAGCCCATGAGTTTGTACTAATTAAATAAGCAACATAAACTTTATGCAAAGGTGAATACCGAATTTTGTTTGGTTATTATTTCATCATTTTAGCCCCTTAAAGAATAAAAACAAAAGCGATGAATGAAAGTCTCTATTTTTATATTATTTTTTAAGCCTTTTGTTTTCGAAGCGACTATTTTGTTTGGAGAAACTGCGTTGTTTGCCATAATCGTGCTCATTTTTCTGCCATTGCACGTATTGGTGTTAGAGTTGCCAAAATTAACAATACTTTTCATGTTATTATGATTATAGCTATTTTTGTTATGGTTATTTTGTGATGGTTTATTTTGTTATGGTTATGGCTATTGCTGTTATGATTGTTGTTATTATGATTAGTGTTATTATGATTAGTTTTATTATGATTATTTTACTATTGCTATAGTTTTGAGAATGGTGAGATGTGCTGATAGAGAAATTGTCATAAAGTTGCCTTTTCTTCTTCTCCCTATCATTCACCAACTCTCAGGCCCAAAAAAGCAAATCAACATCAAGAATCGAAAAGTCGACAATACAAAAATAAACATAATCTAACAATAGTTGCAATCGCAAATACAAATCACCGATTTCGACTTAGAGTTATCAGCAGACGCTCAGACTCCTTTTAAAAGACCAAATCGAACCGAGAGATGCACTCTCCAAGAATATCTTCGAATCTTACAAACAGTATGAGAGTTGGAACAAAATGCTCAGGCACAATGAAAGCTTTCAGGCCAATGCTTATGCTGAATCACCACTACGATACGAAGAGTAATAATCAAAAACAAATAAAAGTCAATGTATGAAAACTGACATTAGGCATCTCATCGCATTTAGGCATCTCATCGCATTTCGACAGCTGCTCACAACTCGACAGCTCGAAGCAACTCGACTGCTGACTGCTCATCGCAATTCGACTGCTCATTACTACTTTTTTAAGTGAAGAGCCAGCAGGTTTGCATTCCTAATTTATTTTGATTGCCTGATGATATGCATATGAATCACAAAGAGGTTATATTAAATACAATTTATTTATAATTTGAACAATATAATGAAAAAGTAGACAACTAAAAAACAGATAAATATATGTAGCGAACAATTTTTGATTGTGAGTCTAGGCAGCTTCCAGCTAATTCATGAAGACACAAGAGAAAAGCATGAGAGATATTGGCATGTATAGCAATAAAGGGAGTGCTGGTGTTAAAGTGAATAATGGCATAAATATGAGTAGCTATGAATATCATTGCGCTACAGATTTATCATTGGGTCGAATATACAGATTTTGCCATCATTGCAAGAGCCTTTACGATCGCCAAGGCCATTATTTGAGGGTATGCTCCTAGACATGTCCATTTATTGGCAACGGATGAGCTCAAATGCTCAGTGATTGGCTACTTTATGGTCTTTGCACGATAGCTGTGCTTACTGTTATTGCCTTTTATGGAGCTGCTGTGCTTAAAAGAATGGACATCGGGAATGATGTGGTTGGGGATGCTGCCATTGTGCGGTAATCGATCGGTTTGCATAAATTGATCTTTTTATTTGTCTATGCAAACTACCCAGGCTCAAAACTTGCATATTGTTGAAGCTCTTTGTCTGCCTTTTATTCATCTGACTCTTCCCCATAATACCATTATTCCTGTTGATATGAAGAATGCTGAGGGATGCCTGAGGGATGCTGCTAATTAATGCTGCTAGGGGGGATGTTTTTATTATTTTCTAGCTAGAGTTGGATGACGCGGCCAGTGTTGCTATTGCTGTTCTTATGTTTCCACTGGCTTTTGATGAAGAACTGATATGATTGATTGCATTTATTGCTTGACGCACTCTTGGATTGATCAGTGTTGCCATAAAACTACTTGACTTTGGCTTTTGCATTCTTGATTTATCTAAGAGTAGCTCGGGTCATTGCCTTCCATGCTTGCGCTAATATTATTGTGAATAGGCTCCTATTGAATCGATATGGCTTTTCCGCTTAGATTAACTATCCTTCTGTATATTTGACGTTGGCCAAAGCGTCGTCATTTATCCGATCATTGTAATTTGAAAAATCTGTTACTATTTCTATCGCCATAATTGTTATGGCTGCTAATACGATTGCAGCTAAACATATTGAATGTGTTGTTTTTGCTCCACTTCTGTTTTTATAGGTGCCATGATAGTTATAATTGCAAGAATCCTGCTGACAAAAATCAAGGAGATTGCGTTATATAAAATTGGTTGATTTTGTGCCACAATTTTATGTTTTAATTTGCATTTATTGAGAGAAGTTGGGGAGTGTTCGTCTTCTTGATGTGATGCTGGAATCAAAGTAAAACACTGTCATTTGAAATCAACTCTATGTAGGACTTCAAGCCAAGTAATAGTTCTTGTTTAAGAAACCAACTCATTTATCGAACTCTTTCAAAACAAATCACAGCAAATCGACAATGGCTACTGCCAATGCAGGTGAGCTGAATCATAGCTGATACTATATTTAATTTATCAGATTAGCGTATATTTGATCCCAAGTGTTCACAAACCCACATTTTGCCATCACTATTATGCTCATAAAAAATAGTCTGATTGATGACGATTAATGGGGAATATGCAGAATACACGATTAGTGCGAAATATGTATAATATCCAAAATATGCAATTAATGCGGAATATGCTATGTAGAATATTGTTTGAACAGTGTTATTTTATTATTTTATTATTTCCATCTGGTTCTTCCTCAACATTAATACGCTCAATTTTACCATCAATAGTTTCATACACCAATAATATTGATTTATGATTTTTGCAGTTGCTCATAAAATGAACCGCAGATATGCACAGCTGCAGAAATCCATATAAATAAATGTACAAATTTCAGCATAGAGAACTAATAAAGATCCTTGCTCGCCTGAGAGGAGTCTTTAAAAACTAAATGTCATGGGTTCCGAACACCAGGTTTTATGCTTCGTCAAGGATAACAAGTAAATTTCATGTCCCAAAAAATCGAGGTCATTGAGTTTAAAAATAAAATTGAATTCGAATAAAGATTATTCCAGCTTGGAGGTCAAGCTCAAATAAATCATGAAAATTATCGTACATAATCGTGAACATGGCCTGTTCATTCTCAAGCATTTGAGATTTGTGTCAGCATTCTTATTACTTTTGAGGAAGGTTGTAGCTTTCCATAAAAACTAATTCACCCAATTGTTCAAAACAATCGAGCGAGGTAACTAAATTCTTAACGAGGGCTGAAAATTAATGGCTGAACAATAAACAGAACACTCAGCATATTAAATTTTTTCATTTTTTATATTTTTAAGTTGACTTTATTATGAATTAAATAAAATGAAGTTGACTTCTGAAGGTACTTATCATCGCGATTGAAATATGAACTTGATTCAAAATTTTATTCACATTTACTATTTAATTGCATCCAAGTGTACAGTCCATGCTTAGAATAATATTTGTTTTAATGGAACTCTTTTATTTTAGATTTCAATTTCAAAGAAATTGACCAAACTTCACGAAACTTGAAATTAGTTGGGAACTTTTTTCGGAGTTATATTTATTCGACTGCATGAGCAAGAATATTGTGATACCTATTCACATAGAATTTTTTAATATTTGGAGATATGGTTTGTTGTGGGAATATGCACTTTTTGGCTTCCTTCCTCGAAAACTTCAAGATGTAGTTTAGATCATCATTGAGTATTTGATCAGCTTAGCAGTCTCCTTATTCGATAGGGCCAAAAACAATGCACATTGAAGGATGAGCCTGCATTTTTTTACACTGTTTGCCATCTCATTATTCCTGTCGAGTCGTGGGCAAACTTACTGTAAAATGTTTTTCGTATCGCAAAACAAACTGGGCCAGAAGGAGCTTTTGGGGGGAGGAAAACGAACTCATTTATTCATTATTCGAAATAGTCAAAGTCCTGAACAGCAACAGATAGCTCATGCAATACATCCTCCCCATAATCAATGCGATTTTCATCGAAGAACCAGTCATCCTCAAAGAACTCACATCAAATCGACCAAAAACATCGGGATAATGACCCAACTGAAAGCCATATTGGCTGTTGAAGGACATTATCAATCGACATATGAAGCACCCGCCATGAATAATTTGCGTGGTTTTCGGGAACTAACAGAGGAAGAATATTTTGTTCTATTTCTGAGCAATTAATGCAATTTTTTGGAGGATAATACACTTCAAATTTAGACAATTTACAGAATAAATGGATGCAAAGATAAGTCAATTAAAGAGCAAACTGTACAGTAGTGCATCTATTGGCATAAATCAAACAAACTTGAAATAATAATATCATCGGAAATGCTGACCTGCTCATCGAAAATAGAAACCATGAAAACATTGCATAAAATTCAGAGTTTTTTTGAGCAATCATATCTCAGTTAATCACAGCAACTAACTGGAGATTTATCTGGCTTTGCATAACTTTCATGTTTTTAATTGTTGCAGATATTTTCAAAATGGCTTTGAATTTTAAAATTATTGTTTGTTCCCATTTTCTTTCTCACTGTCATTTATTTATTTTATTGGGTTGTATTTTTAGTATATGAAATTTGACTGCCGTAAGAAGTGTTGTTGTTGTTGCTATTTTATGCGATGATGTTGTCCATATATACTTTGCGGCTTCTTTAGAGTATTTTGTTGTTCGGTTGAGGAGAGTATATGTTGTCATTGCTGTTGTTATTTGAGATGTGGAGGTGACTGTTACTGTTGCCTATGTTCGTTCGTATTAGTGCTGCCTGTGTAAGTATTAGTATTGCTTGTGTTAATACTGCCATCCCCATTAGTAATTCCATGAGTATAATTCTCATATGAGTGATAATTGAAATTAGTATGACTGACCTTACTGCCATGTTCAATCTTCTTCTGCTGCTGCTGACTGATTACAACCCTGCTATTGCCAAACAAGTTCTGATTACTGTAACTGGTGGCATGATGATTGACATGAGGATTAATACTATGACTGTTGTAATAAGTGTCACGATTCCATTTTTATGCTCAATAATTGCATTGCCATTTATCTTATTGTTATATGATATTTCAGTTGTGTCTGCTATGCTTGTGCTTATGCATTGGGATGGTAGGTTGCATGGGTAGATTGAGTGTGGATTGTGCATGAGAAGATTGAGCGCGGGATTGTGTGAGTGCAAATCGACTGGGTTCGTTGGTGGCATACTTGAATCATTTACTGTTGTTGAGGTTGTGGTGTTTGATGAGAGATGGGGATATTTCAAAGGATAGCTCGTTGAGGAAGATGAATTGGGGATTGCTTTGAATGAGGGAGTTTCTGCAGTTTATTGGATTGAAAAGAACCGAAACATCAGTTTAAATATGTTATATATTATATTATTATCAGTGTGTACAATATATATATTGTATTGTATTGTCTATTGTAGAAACCTCTATCAATGTTATATTAAAGAAACTTGTGACCCATGGTTATATAGAATCAGTTACTTTCAGAAGGTGCATTTTGACTAAAGAAGTTTTATTGTCTATATTAACAGCACCGATGGGCTTTATTATGTCAATGGATGTTTACATATCTTCTCTTCAGATGTTATTGCATCTGCTAAACTAAACTAACCAAAATATAATAGGATTGAATACGATATAATATATAAATATATCACACATTAACAAATTTAAATTAACACTTATCACATATAGCAGAAACAAGTAATCCCTTCAAATATAGTGCATACAAATATTTATTATACTCATTGTAAATCATATTATGAATAGATCGTCTTTCTCCTTCATTGCTATCATTGTGATCGCTCTGCTGACAGTCAATTTCTAATATCAGCTCTACAGCAACCATTCCCAAGTGCGAGACATCCCAGCAAAGATTTTCGCAGGCGAATCCACTATTCTCGGATCCCAGTTGAATATTGGAAGCGTAGGATTCAAATGGTGAAAGCTTTAGGGCTGAATTCTTTGAATATCTATCATGTGGAACTATCATTAGGTTGAGCGAGGAGTGTTCGACTATTAAACTGGCAACAAAAACTTATCTCTATTCTAGGATCTTGCCTAGAAATATGAAATGTAAGTGTTAATTCGACCAGGAACTTATGTTTGTGCGTAGTGGGATTTCGGAGGCTTTCCTGCTCGATTGCTCGCAATTAATGGTCTGAGACTACGAGCAAACAACCAGCCATTCTTGAATGAAGTCGAAACCTATAGTGCTGAGAAAAATAATCAAACAATACACAAATTGTTAGATCTCCTAAATCCGAAACCCATCAAAACCATCACAAATGATGCCTTTTCAGTTGCCCCTATTGCAGCATTAACCAAGAACCTGGGCCTAACTGCAATAAAAGGTTCAAATACCTTTCATAAATTTTAGTATCCTGCTCTAAAGATGTTCAACCAAGGAATTGTAGTATATGAAACAATACTTCAAAGCGTACCTATCTCTTTAAGAGTATTTTTCATGATTTCGCGATTGTTGAGCTCGATGGCAAATATTTGACCATTTTAGATCGTTCGACTTAGCTTTCATAGAATTTCAAGGTTGTTTGCTAGAATCCAAACTGTAATTAAAGGATAATTGTCGAAGCGTCGGGCATATAAACGTTGATCATCAAATGGAAAATGGCTATAAGGGGCTTATCGAACTGAGTGACGATCTGAGTGTCCAATTTAAGTGCGATATGTACAAAATACCCATTAAGGAACAAATTTTCACATGGAATAAAACGGGTAATGCGAACGAAACCACTCTCCTCTCATTCACACTAAACTAAGTTGGAGATACTTATCTTGGCATGTCTGTGTTTAACAAAAGGGTATGTCTGGGTGAACGGTAACAATTTAGACAGATACTGGAATGTTGGTCCACAGAGCAGACTGTTCTGCTGTTCTAGGGTTTAACTTTAAAATGGATATAATACAATTTATGTTCTGTAAAGGCATTATGATCAAAAATAACATAGTGTCTCAGGGAAATAAACTTTGATTAACTGAACGATTCTCATTAAATAAATAGTTAATTGCAAATGATAAAATATATACGAATTACAATACGAATATTTAACACAACTCCTCACAATTGTGAGACTAAATAAATCTAGATTTGCAGTTTAATTGTTTGATCTCATATAATGATAAAATATATATTTAAGTTAACATTATAACTATAATATCGGGTGTGACATTATGATAGAATAATATATTTGAAAGTTCGATTCAAGATGCAGAAAGCAAAGGGGTTGGGGGTTGGGTTGGGTTGGGGTTGGGGTTGGGGTTGGGGTTGGGGTTGGGGTTGGGGTTGGGA